>NW_014582915.1:415-3552 GCF_000485595.1 Priapulus caudatus
CCGCTTGAATTTCTCTTCTCTCTTTCTCTCTCTCTCTCTCCTCTCTAGTATGACTGTATCACTCTGGTCGAGTTATTATGGCCTTGTCCCTCTCTCTCTAATTGCTCTCTTTCTTTCTCTCTTTCTCTCTCACGCCCGTTTTAAAGATTTATCTACGCACACCCCTTCGTTTTATGCTCCACATTGGAATTATTTCTGTTATTGCCTTATAGACAAAGCTGTGGTGAAAGGCACAGACAGGTGATCTGGATTGACAATATCGTATACCGGAATGACATAGTTAGATATTCTAGACAACACAGAACAGGCAATTATTGTGTGATATGGACTGTTGATATTTTAACAGCTTGTGATCCACCATGATTTGAACAAAATAGGTGTGTGTGGTCGTTTCAATTAGTGTGAATAATACCATTTCTGAATCATGACTATGGTTGTTTGCTTCTGAAAGAATTTGAGCCAAAAAATTGAAATCAAAATCGACATAAATTCACTTTTTTTCTGCGAAATCGAATCTTTTTGTAGTAGTTGTTTTGTTAATATATCTGTTGTTATTTCTATTGCGGTCAGTTTTGATTACCTCATTTGTTTACATTTTTTGTGATCGAAAAGTTAACGATTTTTTTATGAGTTTTTTGGTAAATTCCACTATGGCGGCCATCTTGATGAGCGTCATAACCGGAAGTTGTTCGTCCCAATCTTACGGCAAATGTTAACATACACATTTATTTTTCGTGATCAGCTCCGTCATGGGCCGGCTTCAGAAAATATTGGTTTCGGAAGTTTTGTGGGGGAGGGTGCAACGGTGGACCCTTCTAGCTCCCGGACTTATAATCCCATAATAAATTGAGCCGAACACATGCGCTCATTGTGGGAAACTGTCGTAATACGCGTGTCGATTTCAAAGAACTTTTTTTGAAGAACACATACGATTTTCAGCGTAAATGGTGGTTCGTATGATTAAGGCGGATATCATAGCGAAAACAAGGTTAAGTTTGGAATATATCTTATTCCACATATTGATAGAATATTTCAAGTTGTATAAATATGCCACGCTGTTAAAACGGTGTCATTACTTCTTCTCTATTATGTACGTCTTGATATATATATCATATATATAATATATATATATTATGGTTATATATAATATATCAAATGTTCTATCAGTAATGCTTGTATGCAGGAGAGTGGCCGATTATAAACAGAAGCGATACATAAGGGAGAGCCATGACGTCACGGGCCTAAAATGTCATAACCTCTGAAGCAAAGCGTCATGAAAAATGTTTCAGCTTGCAGAACTTTACACAAACATCTTTAATATTCACGAACATCTCATTAATATTCACGAACTCATCATTAATATTGACGAACATTCATCATTAATATTCCGAACATCATCATTAATATTCACGCAACATACATCATTAATATTTCAGCGAACATATTCCTTTACATTTCAGCGAAACATCTCATTTATATTCACGAACATCATCATTAATAATTCAACGACATCATCATTAATATTCGACGCATACTATATTGAACATTTCATTAATATTCACGAACCTCATCATTAATTTATTCATGATGTTCTCTGACAACGCTACTCTGTAATCTAATCTACACTGTATGAGAACATTTCACTGCTGGACACCACCACACAGCTTGAACGTTGTTGTTGTTGTTGCTCCTCTTCAAACTCCTGAACAGCGAATGTAATGGAAGCAGCGGTTCTTCAGCGTGTTAGCACGTTTTAGTGTTTGTTTCACGGGCGGGCTGAAAGGGGCTGATAGGATATGTTTACTAGGACACCTTCTAATTTTAACATATATTTTTAAATTTAACTTAGGGTCAGGGTTAGGGTTAGGGTTCAGGGGTTAGGGTTAAGGCCCCTTTTTGGGTTTTGCTCTTCTTTAACTATATCGTAAAAACTATTATGTTACAAATTAGAACTGGCCTTAGTAAACATATCCTATCACCCCTTTCAGCGGTGCTTCCGTTTTCACGCGGTGTTTTGTTTACATACATGCAAAGTGCTGCCATCTATAAACCCAACATTACTTGCGCAGAACAGATGTCGCGCGTGCCAGGGTCTCCGTTTCCTTGTTGTTAATCGCACTCCCTTCTTTCCTCAACTCTCTCCCTCCCTCACCCTACTAACCCCTCGCGTCTAATATCACTGCCTATCAGAGGATATGCATTACTCTCTTTGCCACCATCCCTCCCTTCCCCTCACCCGTCCTTCAGCACCCACCCTACGCCACTACCTTCTCCCGGCCCCTCCCCCTCACCGTGCTGCAGCAACGAAGTGAGGAGCACTGCCTATTACCCCTCCCCTCCACCTTCCCCTTCCTTTCTCCTCCCCTCCTCGCCTTCTCCCCTCCCCCTCCCCTCACGTACCTGCAGCAGTGAGTGGAGACTGCATGCCAAACTCCTCGGTGGGGGACTGTGTGTCGATGTCGGTGAGCAGGGGGGACGAGTATGGGTCTCGCAGCGGCGTCGATCCCGATTCGCCAGAGTCGTATCCGGAGCCGGACTGCTCGAACGCTGACGGCGGGGGCGGCGCGTCGTGGAGGGGGCTGATGATGTGGTCTGACATGCTGTCATTGTTCGACATCCACAACCTGCAACAACAGGTCAGAGGTCAGAGGTCAGAGGCCAGAGGTCAGAGGTCGATGACGGCGGGGGCGGCACGTCCTGGAAGGGGCTGATGATGTGGTCCGACATACTGTCATTGTTCGACATCCACAACCTGCAACAACAGGTCAGAGGCCAGAGGTTAGAGGTCAGAGGTCAGATGTTGGAGATTGGAGATCAAAGGTTAGAGGTTTAAGGGCAAGGTTCAGAGGTCAGAGATCAGATGTCGGAGATTAAAGGTCAAAGATCAGAGAGCCTCGTCGTCATAAGATTATGTAACATTTGCAATGAATCCAAAATATTTACGGGAGTGATTCGAGATACAATCTAGCACTAATGTTACACGCCTTCCCCAGTACTGCCACCTTCCCTTCCCACTTCTTCCACCCTACCATCCCCCAGTGTGTGTGTGTGTGTGTGTGTGTGTGTGTGTGTGTGTGTGTGTGTGTGTGTGTGTGTGTGTGTGTGTGTGTGTGTGTGTGTGTGTGTGTTGTTGTGTG
>NW_014582915.1:4517-5171 GCF_000485595.1 Priapulus caudatus
CTATACTATACTATACTATACTATACTATACTATACTATACAGTTACTATACTATACTATCACTACATACGTACTATAGCATTCACTGTCATGTGTAAACTGACAGTGATTACTGATTACACACAATCCTTACTGCGTAACGAACGTCCTTGCATCGCATCATCTCTTTGTCATCATTAAAGCCGTTTCAAGTCATTATTTCGTATTTAATTAGGGATTTCGAATAATTTCCCCAACCGGTCTCATATTTTCCCGACCATTACAATACTCATTAGCATAGCTTGCGTAACATCAGATGGCAACACCAATGAAAGTGTGTTGTTGAATTCTTGTTGGCGTGGTTACACAATGATGACACTTGTTTCTCGCGAGACCCTGTCCTTACATTCTGTTATTGTTAAATAAATAAATAAATAGAATAACTACTATACTAAATATACTATACTTATACTAAACTAACTACTACTAACTACTATTTAATAATTAATAGTAATGATCTAAAGAAATAGTAAAGAAAAGTAAAGTAATATTAATAATGTAAAGTCATGGTGACGTCGGTGGTGGTCAGGGTAATTTTTAAGCTTGCGTAATATGTAGCATATCTGCCAATGAGGTACTTTGGAACTAAAATACGAGGTGGCGCTGCGACGCAAC
>NW_014582915.1:6171-7373 GCF_000485595.1 Priapulus caudatus
TACCCCTCCGTCGTTGTCCGTTCGTTCGTACGTTCTACGTACACATACATATATATATATATATATATATATATATATTTATATATTATACGTGTGTGTGCGTGCGTGCGTGCGTGTGTGTATAGACAAGAGACAGGGCCAGCGGCGGGGCAGTGTATGTAAACAGCAATATATCGTCTTTTCCAGCGCGCCTGAAGGTTAGATAAGTTCGCTCTTATAGGTCATAGATTACCCCCTCCATCACCCTGCCTGCCTGCCTGTCTGTCTGCCTGCCTGCCTGCCGGCCAGCATGCCTGCCTGTCTAACTGCCTGCCAACATGCCTGCCAGCCTACCTGTATGCCCCGCCCTGCCTGGAGCAGCGGCAGAAGTATCAACAGTATCATCAACATCTTTACCAAAATAACCATAGTCATCATCATCATCATCATCATCATCATCATCATCATCATCATCATCATCATCATCTGCTGATGACGTAGATGTTTTTGTCCTCCCGTCTCACAAGCAATTACCTAAACAGGTAGCTCATCAGTTACCTGTAATCAATCACCTAACAGGTAGCTCATCAGTCACCTGTAATCAATCACCTAACAGGTAGCTCATTAGTTACCTGTAATCAATCACCTAAACAGGTAGCTCATCAGTAACCTGTAATCAATCACATAAACAGGTAGCTCATTCAGGTAACTGATGAGCTACCTGTTTAGGTGATTGATTACAGGTAACTTAATCAATCACCTAAACAGGAAGCTCATCAGTTACCTGTGATCAATCCCCTAACAGGTAGCTCATCAGTTACCTGTAATCAATCATCTAACAGGTAGCTCATCAATTACCTGTAATCAATCACCTAAACAGGTAGCTCATCAGTTACCTGTAATCAATCACCTAACAGGTAGCTCATTAGTTACCTGTAATCAATCACCTAAACAGGTAGCTCATCAGTTACCTGTAATCAACACCTAACAGGTAGCTCATCAGTTACCTGTAATCAATCACCTAAACAGGTAGCTCATCAGTTACCTGTAATCAACACCTAACAGGTAGCTCATCAGTTACCTGTAATCAATCACCTAAACAGGTAGCTCATCAGTTACCTGTAATCAATCACCTAAACAGGTAGCTCATCAGTCACCTGTAATCAATCCCTAAACAGGTAGCTCATCAGTTACCTGCAATCAATCACCTAACAGGTAGCTCA
>NW_014582916.1:0-340 GCF_000485595.1 Priapulus caudatus
GGTGCGTTCATTCCCGATATTCAGCATATTATTCACATTTGCGTGCGTGTACTTGTGTGTTAGCGCTTCCGCGTGTGTGTGGGTGTATGTATGCTTGAGTTGTGTGTGTATTTGTTTATATGTAAGTCAGTGTGCATGTATATGAATATCTGCGTGTATGGGTGCATCTGTGTGCATGCATGTGTTTGTCTGTGTGTGCGTGTGTGTGTGAGTGGTGTGTAGTTGTTTTACTGTCTTCGTGTTTCGCTGTGTCGGTTCGTGCACGTAGGTGTGTGTGTGTGTGTGTGTGTGTGTGTGTGTGTGTGTGTGTGTGTGTGTGTGTGTATGTGTGTGCGTGCAT
>NW_014582916.1:4855-5373 GCF_000485595.1 Priapulus caudatus
ACACACACACACACACACACACACACACATACACACACACACACACACACACACTGACCCACACATTGACACCCATACACACATGCATACCTGCACACACACCTTCGCGCCCGAACCGAAACAGCGAATCACGCAGACAGTAACACAGCTATACACACACATGCACACACATATATTCATACACATGCACACTCGCATACATATACACCCACATACACACAACGCACGCACGCATGCCCCCACACACGTGCGGGCGCGTTCACACGCACATGCTCCCCGCGCAGATGTGATGCTGAATATCGGGAAGGAACGCTCCTATGCAACTCATTCACCAGATTCATTGACGGAAACACGTATATCGTATCGACACACGACGAACACGCACACACACACACGTACATACACATACACATGCATATATACATGCACCCGCACACACACGCACACACACACACACACACACACACACACACACACACACACACACACACACACACACACACACACACACACACACA
>NW_014582916.1:6710-6953 GCF_000485595.1 Priapulus caudatus
ATATATATATATATATGTGTGTGTGTGTGTGTGTGTGTGTGTGTGTGTGTGTGAAACAGCGAATCACGCAGACAGTAACACAGCTACACACACACGCACACACAGACAGAGACATGAATGCACACACATGCACCCGCTCGCGCACACACACACACGCGCACACACACATACACATACACATGCATATATACATGCACCCGCACGCACACACACACACACACACACACACACACACACACACAC
>NW_014582917.1:0-2500 GCF_000485595.1 Priapulus caudatus
AGAGAGAGAGAGAGAGAGAGAGAGAGAGAGAGAGAGAGAGAGAGAGAGAGAGAGAGAGAGAGCAAGAGATAGCAAGGAGGAGAAAAGAGATGACGCTAGAGAAAGAAAGAGCGAGACAGAGACAGAAAAATAAAAAGATAGAACGAAAGAAAAAAGAAGGAGAAAGAAAGAAAGAAAAAGAGAGAGTGAGAGAGAGAGAATATCCCTTCGTTATTTATAACCTTTTTGCGTGCGGAACGCATTTGCGCTAAGAAATTGCCGTCAGTGTACCATTACTATTGATCATGTTTCATCGGTGCCTACACAACGGTGACCACACTCCTATATACGCTCGCTGTTGCTGGTGAGCCAACAATGCGTCAGTCTTTTACGATTCGCTCTATTCGTGCGTTCTAAACATCAGCTACGAGCAAATGATTTGAATTTAATGTGGTTTTCACACAGAAGTCTTTCAAACACAGACACGTTTACGCTTGTATGCAGACGACTGCATCACCGTTCTCGTAACGTCGGCTATCTTACGGGTATTATATAGAACGTGTTATATCGGCTGTGTTATATCGCTGCACTGCATTTGCATTCATCCATCGCAGTGCTATGCGCGGCTTTTGGTTGTTCACACTCGGTAGAGACACGACCACACACACGCACGCACGCACGCTCGCACGCACACACACGCACACACACACACACACACACACACACACCACACACGCACACACACGCACGCACGCACGCACGCGCGCNCCCGTCCGTGCGCCTATTATACCCGCCTAACGACTCAATCCGCGACCGCAAATCAAGTTATGTCCTGTTCGGGCACGTACCATGCACGCGCGATGACCAACGCTCATCCCGCCCCGATACATAGCCATGCTCCGATACATATCCGCACTCCGATACAATGTAATGCTCCGATACAAATCCGTGCATCGATACAAATCTGTTCGCCAATACAAATCCATCTTCCGGTACCAATCCGTACTCATTCGGTTCAAATCTATGCCCCGATACAAATCCGCCCTCCATGCTCTGATACGAAGCTGTGCTCTGATACGAATCCGTACTCTCATACAATCCCGTACTCTGATACAAAGATGTGCTCTAATACAAAAACGTGCTCCGATACAAATTCATGCTACGATACATAATTTATATATCCGTCTATTTTACATACAAATTAATGCGCCGATACAAACCCGTGCTCTGATATAAACACATACTCGGATACAAACCAATGCTGCAATACAAAACCGTGCTCCGATACAAAACCGTTCTCCGATACAAATCCGTGCTCTGATACAATGCGGACACAGCACATCGCCACACGCATTACCGTAATACTTTAGCGTAATACTGTAACTGTAAGTGTAATACTGTAACTGTAATACTGTAAAACATAAATATGAGGTACGACGTGGCCATGCTCGCTGGCTTTGTCTCTGTTCATCTATCGCGCTCGAGCGAATGTCATGTTCGCTCCGTCGCACGCTATTCCCTCGCGTGTGAGAGGGGGAGGGGAGGGGAGGGGAAATGTGGGCGTGGGGTGAGGGGAGGGTGCGTGCACGGTGGTGGAGGAGGGAGTGTGAGGGAGGGGTAGGAGAGGGGAGGCGTGGGCGTGGGGTGAGGGGAGGGTGCGTGCACGGTGGTGGAGGAGGGAGTGTGAGGGAGGGGCGTTTGTGGGGGTGGGGGACGGTGCGTGGGCAGTTGGGGAAAGGAAACGTGGACGGGAGCGGAGGGAGCGAGCGTTGGGAGAGGGGCGTGGGGCGAAATAGGGGGGAAGGCATGGGCGAGTGCGAGGGAGGGTGCGTGGGGGTGGGGGTGGAAATTTTTTCATGTATGTACGCAAAAACGTCGTTCGTTTTGCTGCAGACAGTCGCAGATTGCATGGACGTTAGCGGAGACCGCAGCAGTGCGACACTGAGGATTGATGCTGGTGCAGGCCTCACGCACACGCACGTATGCACGCACACGCGCGCACTCGCGCACGCAAGCCTCTCTTCTTCATTCCCTCCTTCCCATTCCTCCATCCTTCCCGCTCTCTATCTCTCTCACACACACACACACACACACAGATATATATATATATATATATATACTTGTGTGTGTGTGTGTGTGTGTGTTGTGTGTGTGCGTGTGTGTTGTGTGTGTGGTGAACTCTGTGTGTTGTGGTGTGTGTTGGACACAGCTGTGTGTGGTGTGTGTGTGTGTGCGCGCGGCGCGCGGTGGTTGTCTGCTTGTGATCGTTTGCCTGGCGCCTGTGGTGCGTGTGACTACGCTGCGTGGCGTACGTGCGGGTAAATAGAAGCGATTTGCATCGCGAATATTTTCCTACGCGAATATTGATGCTATGAGTTAACATAATATGCTAACGCTATGAAACGTGGTGTGTTTTGCCAAAAACCACATTATCGATAATGCTCGCTTAAATGGGAAGCCCAGCTCCATGCTAGGTTCCTCACTATTTGGCCGAGGTTCTGATTGGCCTGTCCGAGTGCAA
>NW_014582917.1:6663-6952 GCF_000485595.1 Priapulus caudatus
GGGCGGAGAGAGAGAGAGAGGGAGGGAGAGGGAGCGACGCGGAGAGAAGGAGGACGAGACAGAGAGGAAACAAAACGAGAGTGGGAGAGAGGAGTGAGAGACAGAGAAAGAGGGAGAGAGAGACAGGGATGCGGGAGAAAAATGGACAAAGAACAGATAAGAAACAGGAGATAGAGAGTGAACGAGAGCAGGATAGAGTAAGAGGGAAAGAACGAAAGAGAGAGAAAGGGAGAGATAGATAGATAGATAGATAGATAGATAGATAGATAGATAGATAGATAGATAGATA
>NW_014582918.1:0-6949 GCF_000485595.1 Priapulus caudatus
TGAGCCGTGGGATGAGGAAGTGTTTCGAGGCACCTACTGCTAGCTCAATGATGCTGGACGGATCGCACACTCATCTTCCGCGCAGTCTCTCACGTTGACTCACGGAGTGAGCAGACAGCCAGGTCTGAAAGAATGTCAGCCAGTGGATAAGACACATGTACCATAGCACCACGCACCACAACGGCCTCACGCACGCACATACACACACACCACCACACGCCCAGAGCCACTTACACACGCACCGTACACAACGTCACGCGGACGCACGCCACACAATCACGCACTAGCTCCCCAGGCACCTACAACACCGCACGCACGCACGACGAGCACCGCGGAGGCACGCACGCACGCAACGCACGCACGAACTGCCACAAGCTTATCTCCTGCGCCATTCCTGCAAGTACTCCCATATCTCACCTCTCCTCCAGCAAGCAAGTATATGAAGTTGCTCGCCGTCAGACGCAACTGTCATCACCGTCCTTTTTCTGCACGACTCTCCTTCTCCTGTCTCAGTCCGCCTCTCATATGTCTTTCTCTCCTCTCATGCATTCTACCTTCTCCCTCATCTCTCATGCATAAAGTAAACGCGCATCTGCGATACACTCCAATCTCTACACATAGGCACGATTATACGGTCGTCACAGTGCGGTCGTCGTTATCTCTTCACCATCGTTTCATCGGCTTCATCTTGCCTCTGCAGTCATCACTTCCTCTCCTCTCTCCTCCCTCTCTCCCCCCCTCCTCCTCTCGCTCTCGTCTCTCGCTCCACTCGCCTCTCTGCCGTCCTCCTCGCTCTTCCCCCGTCCAGTCGCCATCCCTGCTCCAAATCCTCCACCCTCCACCTGTCCCCCAATAGCATCCACGGCGATCGTGTGCCCTCTGAGCCTCTTCCAGAGATCCTGAACGCACAGTGCTCGCAGCAGCCCGTCCGCGCCGCCGCCACGCGCGGCTCACCCCCGTCTCCAGTCTACCCTCCGTTCGCGCAGGATCATCCCGAGTCACACTCCTCGTCGACGCTCGCGTGACCACGAACCATCAGCCGCAACCCGTACGACCGTGACTTAGGCGATCTCTGCTAGTGCAGAAAGTCCATCGCTCGCACTCTCCCAGAGCCACATAATCGACTCCACACTCTCCGTGCTACCCCTCTTCGTCCCGCTAAGTCTGGTCGTGCGGTGTTTCAATGCTCGCCCCGTCCCTCTCGTCTATTCTCATTCCCGATCATACGCGGGCGACCTCTTCTCACTTTCGTCCTACTCTCACGCTCTCCGCTAGTAGGTCATCGCACATCGGTCACTCATTCTGCCCTCGCTCTCTCCTCTCTCCCGATGTACGAGACGCGCTTCATCCCGGGTGGGTCGTATCATCGTCTCGCCTCTACCGAGGGCCAGAGGTCGGGGGTCAGTCGACTCTCAGCACCGGGCGTCACGGGCTCTCCTCCGACGAGCGCGGGATCCAGGGCGCCGGCCGCCATCGCGCACTCCCGAGACTCTCAAGTCTCTCCTCTCGCTCATGTTTGTGACTGTCTTCTGTCTGTTTCTGTTCCCGTCTGGCTGGTCTGTTCGGTGTGTTGGCTGGTGCTGCTCAGTGTGTTCTGTGGGTACTGCTGCTGTCTGTCTGTGGCCCTGGGTGATTCGATTCTCTCCTCTCTCTTCTTCTCATCTCTCGATAGTCACCTCATCTCCTCTGGCCACAGCCTCAGTCTTTCTCTCTCTCCCTCGTTTCTCAGTCTCCGCTATCTCTCTCTCGCTCTAGTGAAACAAATAATTTACATGTATGACGTACATAGCCGACTTCGAACTGCGGCATTCTCCCGCTACGGTGCCGCGCATGCCTCGTCAAAACCACACACACCACCACCACAACGTGTTAGTGCGAAGCCCATGCAGCATGTTGCTTTGTTGTTTTACCGCTCTATCCTGTATAACTGTTAACATTAGTGAAGTCGTGATTTAATTACGCTCCGGCAGGGCATGCCAACCACAAAGTGTTTGGTTTGGTGTTGTGTGTTACCCATAGCACGTTTCATTCACTTCGTATCACACAAAACGCCCAACCACCGCCAGGCAACCACCATCATCCCCCACTGCACGCTCGCACTAATCCGATTCCAATTAATTATTTATTAATTAATTAATTAATTAATAATTTTCCAAAAAATTAAATTAATTAAACATTTCACAGTGACAGAATTCGCTGCTTGGCGAGGTCGTGTCTCTCCGAGTGCTCTAGTTGATTCATCGGGAGCACACGAAAGCAACATAACGTGCGTACCTGTAGATAAAGTGACCAGGTGGTATGTACGTAACAATATTTACCGTATATCGTTAATACTCGTAAATCGTAATCATCTCCCAGACCTGCAGTTCGTCAAATCTACTCGCACTTAGCAACTCACGCTGTCTTACGCGAATCAAAGCAAATCGCATCACTTATAACACATCCCATGTCGTACTATTGCTATGGCGCGGCCCCTTCGCTAGATAAAATAACTGGCTAATTTCAACTTGCATGAGAAAGACCTAACCATTGCGGCTTGCATAATATTGAGAACACGATTGCAACACGCATGCGGCGTGCGCTGTGGAAAATCATGGATAGTCATTGTTGTGTATCATATAACATAAAAACAGAGTAGTACGTAGTAATAAAAACAGAGTAGTACGGTAGTAATAAAAACAGATTATACGGTAGTAATTAAAAACAGAGTAGTAGCGGTAGTAATAAACACAGAGTATTACGGTAGACATAAAAAACAGCCGTAGTACGGTAGTCAATAAAAACAGAGTAGTACGTAGTAATAAAAACAGAGTAGTACGGTAGATATAAAAACAAGTAGTACGGTAGTAATAAAAACAGAGAGTAACGTGTACGTAATAAAAACAGAGGTAGTACGGTAGTAAAAAAAACAGAGTAGTACGGTAGTAATAAACACAGAGTAGCACGGTAGTAATAAAAACAGATAAGCACGTATAATACAACAGAGTAGTACGGTATAATAAAAACAGAGTAGTACGGTAGAAATAAAACAGATAGTACGGAGTAAATAAAAACAGAGTAGTACGGTTAGTAAAAAACAGAGTAGTAGCGGTAGAATCAAAAACAGAGTAGGTACGGTATAATAAAAACAGAGTAGTACGGTGAGTAAAAAAACAGAGTAGTTAAGCTAGTAATAAAAACAGAGTAACGTACTGGTATTAATTAAAAACTAGAGTAGTACGGTAGTAATCAAAAACAGAGTATTACCGTAGTAAGAAAAAGCAGAGTAGCTACGTAGTAAATAAAAACAGAGTAGTACGGTAGTAATAGAAAAACAGAGTAGTAGCGGTAGTATAAAAACAGAGCTAATACGGTAGTAATAAAAAAACAGAAGTAAGTCGGTAGTAATAAAAAAGCAGAGTAGTACGTAGTAAATTAAAAACAGAGTAGTAGCTGTAGTAATAAAAACAGATAGTACGGTACAGTAATAAAAACAAAGTAGTAACGGTAGAAATCAAAAACAGAGAGTACGGAGTAATAAAAACAGAGTAGTACGCGCTAGGTAATAAAACAGAGTAGTACGGTAGTAATAAAATTCAGAGTAGTACGAGTAGTAAAAAAACAGAAGTAGTACGGTAGTAATAAAAACAGAGTAGTAACCAGTAATAAAACAGAGTAGTACGGTACAGCTAATCAACAGCCACGAGTAAGCCTACGCTAAGTAACTAAAACGAAGAGTAGTACGGTATAATAAAACAGAGACGGTAGTAATAAAAACAGAGTATTAAAGGTAGATAATAAAAACAGAGTAGTAGGTAGTAATAAAAAACAGAGTAGTAAGGTAGTAATAAAAACGAGAGTAGTACGTATAATAAAAAGAGTAGTACGGTTAGTTAATAAAAACAGAGTATACGCGTAGTCAATAAAAACAGAGTAGTAGCGGTAGAATAAAAACAGAGTAGTAGTAGTAACTCAAAAACAGAGTATACGGTAGTATAAAAACAGAGTAGTACGGTAGTAATAAAAACAGAGTAGTACGGTAGTAATAAAAAACAGAGTAGTAACGGTTGAAATACAACACAGAGTAGTACGAGTGTAATAAAAACAGAGTAGTACGCTATAATAAAAACAGAGAGTACGTATCAATAAAAAACAGAGTAGTACGCAGTAACTAAAAAACAGAGTAGTACGGTAGTAAAAAAAAACAGAGTAAGTACGGTAGTAATAAAAAACAGAGATTTACGGTAAGTAATAAATAACAGAGTTAGTAGGGTAGTCAATAAAAAACAAGTGAGTATACGGGTACTAACACACAACCACCAACACATCACCACGTCATCAGCTCCACAAACACACGCGTAGCTACGGTAGTAACCACGACAGGTAGTAGTACTTAAAAACAAGTCGTACGGTATAATAAAAACAGAGTAGTACGGTATAAAAAAAGCAGAGTAGTAATCAGGTAGAAATCAAAACAGAGTATACGGTAGTAATAAAACCAGAGTAGTACGTATAATAAAACAAGAGTCGTACGGTAGTAATAAAACAGAGTACTAACGCTAGTAATGAAAAACAGAGTAGTACGCCTATAAATAAAACAGAGTAGTGACGGTAGTAATAAAACAGAGTAGTACGGTAGTAAATAAAAACCGAGGTATTACCGGTAGTAATAAAAACAGAGTAGTACGTAGTGAAATAAAAACAAGAGTTCGGTAAGTAAATCAAAACAGAGTAGTACGGTAGTAATAAAAAAACAGAGTAAGTACGGTAGTAAAACAAACAGAGTAGTACCAAGAAAAAAACAAGTAGATACGTAGTAATAAAAAAAGTAGTACGCAGTAATGAAAAACAGAGGTATACGGTAGTCAATAAAAACAGAATAGTACGGTAGTAATAAAAACAGATATTACGGTAGTAATAAAAAACAGAGTAGACGGTAGTAAATAAAAAAGAGTAGTACGGTAGTAATAACAAACAGAGTAGTAACGTAGAATAAAAAACAGAGTATATCGGTCGAAATAAAACAGAAGAGTAACGGTCAGTAAGAAAAACAGAGTAGTACGGTAGTAATGAAAAACAGAGTAGTGACGTAGTAATAAAAACAGAGTAGTACCGCTAGTAATAATAAACAGAGTAGTAGCGGTAGTAATAAAAACAGCGTAGTACTGTAGTAATAAAAACAGAGTATTTACGGCTAAATAAAAACAGAGTAGTACGGTATAAATAAAAACAGAGTAGTAACGGTAGTAATCAAAAACAGAGTAGTAAGGGGGGGGGGGGGGGGGGGGGGGGGGGGGGGGGGGGGGGGGGGGGGGGGGGGGGGGGGCGAGTAAAAAAACAAGAGTATACGTCGTAATAAAACAGAAAATAGTACTGTAGTATAACAAACAAGTAGTACGGTAGTAAAAAAACAGAGTGAGTACGGTATAATAAAAAACAGAGATAAGACCCCCACACAACAAAACAGATAGTACAGGTAGTAATAAAAACAGAGTAGTACGGTAGTAATAAAAACCGAGTAGTACGGTAGGTAATAAAAACAGAGTAGTACGGAGTAATCAAAAACAGAGTATACGGTAGTAATCACAACTAGAGTAGTACCTAGTAATAAAAACAGAGTAGTAACCGCGTAGTAATAAAACAGAGTAGTAAATCGGTAGTAATAAAAAGCAGAGTATTACGGTAAGTAATAAAAACAGAGTATAGGTAGAAATAAAGAACAGAGTAGTACGTAGTAATAAAAACAGAGTAGTACGGAAGTACATAAAAACCAAGAGTAGTACGGCGTATAATACAATAAAAAACAGAGTAGTAGGGTACGTAATAAAAACAGAGTAAGTACGGAGTAAATAAAATGAAATGCAGCGTCATCATGGCTAGAGTTGAAATATGTAGTAAAAATCGCACAGACCTGCAGTGAGTAACGTAGCAGGTGGCGCTAGTGTAGTTTGTACATGTGACAGTAGGGGGTGCTAGCGTAGTTTGTGACAGTAAGAGGTGCTAGCGTAGTTTGTGATAGTAGGGGGCGCTAGCGTAGTTTGTGACAGTAGCGGGTGCTAGCGTAGTTTGTGATAGTAGGGGGTGCTAGCGTTGTTTATGACAGTAGGGGGCGCTAGCGTAGTTTGTGATAGTAGGGGGCGCTAGCGTAGTTTGTGACAGTAGGGGGTGCTAGCGTAGTTTGTGATAGTAGGGGTGCTAGCATAGTTTGTGACAGTAGGGGCTGCTAGCCTAGTTTATGACAGTAGGGGGCGCTAGCGTAGTTTGTGATAGTAGGGGGCGCTAGCGTAGTTTGTGACAGTAGGGGGTGCTAGCGTAGTTTGTGACAGTAGGAGGCGCTAGCGTAGTTTGTGACAGTAGGGGGTGCTAGCGTAGTTTGTGACAGTAGGGGGTGCTAGCGTCTATCACAAACTACACTAGCGCTCCCTACTATCACAAACTTTAGGGAGCGCTAGCGTAGTTTGTGACACTAGGGGGAGCTAGCAGTAGCACCTCAAAGACTTCCTCTCCCAGCTCTTTGCACAGGCCTGCAGTTAATAACGTTGTAGGTGGCGCTAGTGTAGTCTGTACATGCGAAAGTAGGGGGCGCTAGCGTAGTTTGTGATAGTATGGGGTGCTAGCGTTGTTTATGACAGTAGGGGGCGCTAGCGTAGTTTGTGACAGTAAGGGGCGCTAGTGTAGTTTGGGACAGTAGGGGGCGCTAGCAGGGGGGCTGCTGACTTGCCGCTCACTGGTGGCTGCTGCAGTAGCAATTAGAAAGGCAGCAGAGTAGGTTTTATTCATCACATCATTCGCCAGTAGCAGTAGCAGAGCAGTCAGCAGATAGCATATGCACAGCCATATCATCAATCATCCAGCAGTTAGCCGTGTAGCAAGCAGCCAGCAGCCAGCAATTTAGACACCAGTCAGTCCTAGCTCCATCATCATCCGCCCTCACACCAACGTGCACGCCGCATCCAGCAGCAGCATTTCC
>NW_014582919.1:0-732 GCF_000485595.1 Priapulus caudatus
CTTCCTCTAATATATATATATATATGTCTTCCTCAATTTCTCTCTCTCTCGTCCAGTTCACTCTCCGTACCTCGTTGCTTCCTTCCACCTATTCGCACGTTCTCATATTCGCACTTTATCTCGTAAGATTATCCAGAAGCGCGTGCCTTGAGTGCCATTCTCTGTCTTCATTTCGAAATTCTTTACTTTGATGAAATTTTTACATTGATCAGCAGCGTCGTTGTTTTTCCACGAACGCTAACACATGCAGGCATCACCTTCCCCTCCTCTCCTCCTCCCTCCCGCTAACACATGCAGGCATCACCTTCCCCTCCTCCTCCTCCTTCCCCTCCCGCTAACACATGCAGGCATCACCTTCCCTGTCGTCCTCCTCCTCCTTCCCCCTCCCGCTAACACATGCAGGCACCACCTTCCCCCTCCTCCTCCTCCTCCCCTCCGCTAACCACATGCAGGCACCACCTTCCCCCTCCTCCTCCTCCTCCCCCTCCCGCTAACACATGCAGGCACCACCTTCCCCCTCCTCCTCCTCCTTCCCCCTCCCGCTAACACATGCAGGCATCACCTTCCTCCTCCTCCTCCTCCTCTCTCCCCCTCCCCCACTAACACAGACACCACCTTTCCCCTCCTCCTCCTTATAATTAATTAAGCGAAATAATTAAAATGCGCGGCATTGCCGTAAACTGTACGGAGGGCCAACTCGTTTGTCTCTAATTCGCTCTAACCACCGCTCGA
>NW_014582919.1:4671-5518 GCF_000485595.1 Priapulus caudatus
TCGCTCGCTCGCGCGCGCGCACTCTCTCTCTCTCTCTCTCTCTCTCTCTCTCTCTCGCTCTCTCTCTCTCTCTCTCTCTCTCTCTCTCTCTCGCTCTCTCTCTTCTTGCTCTCTCTCTCTCATGCTCTCTCTCTCTCTCTTTTTCTCTCTTGCTCTCTCTCTCTCACACACACACACTTTCTATATCGCGCTCTCTCCCCGGCCCCTCTCTCTCACTCTCTGTTTGTTCTGTTTTTATCTGCCAATGTTCTTACGTACTATACGCATACTTATTGTGACAGGTTTGTAGATAGATTACGGAAGAGTTGCATAAGGAATGACCGCATCTCGTGCAAGTTTCATGTATGATGTTAGCTCACGCACAATATTATATATATCATACACGACAAGAACATATATGTATATATTAATATATATATATATTAATATGTTATACTGCTTGCGTTCTTGCGTTTCTCCCGGATAATAGCGGATGATTGGTGTTTTAATATATCATGTGTTACTTTTCACTCGCTAGAAGCGTGTTATAGATCTGTATATATATTGTGTGGTATGTTTCTCACTCTATTACCGCGTGGAACTACGTTATAAACTACGAACGATCGTAAATTTCAGACAAAGAAATTCACGACTATGGCACAACTCAAGATAATACTTACGATACTCACTAACTACCTAGACGATCTTCCTAGCAACGCCCCTCTACCACCTCCTGCTCGTTTGGAGAACAGACGCATAACTTCAAACGACCACCGCACCGTATGACCACCAGATATCCACCATAAATTTCCCTGGCGCTATACTTATATACCATAGCATATAATATATATATATATATATATATATA
>NW_014582919.1:6594-6948 GCF_000485595.1 Priapulus caudatus
ATAGCAATCCCCGTTACCGATGACCATCATAAAGCAGCTAGACGTTTATTGATTGATGTAGGGTCGTATGTGCGGGCGCATATATATATATATATATATATATATACCCGTATACGGTAGCTCTGTTGATCATCAATCAATCACCTTTCAAGTGAATTACGATTCGGGATATCAATTCGTGGAAGGATAAAAATGAAAGTCGTTCTAACATAGTTCATTGTGCGGAGACCCGTAAGTGATATATTGCGGTGCTTGTCGCTGGTGGCGGTAGAAGAAAAATGCAAGCGGTCTCTCTCTCTCTCTCTCTCTCTCTCTCTCTCTTTCTCGCTCTCTCTCTCTCTCTCTCTCTCTCTC
>NW_014582920.1:0-6946 GCF_000485595.1 Priapulus caudatus
GAAGCAGTGTGTGTAAATCCTGCGTGCTAGGTGTCGGCGTGTGTGTGAGAGACGCGGCGAAACAAGTGTCGTCGCGGGGCAGACTGCGTGTTGACGGTGGGGCGGTGTGCGCGTGACGTGTGTATGTGTACGTGATGCGTGTCCGCGTGCGTGCGTGGCGTACGTTCGTGGGTGCGATATATCTAAGGTTGCCACGTGCATGTGTTGGTACAATGTCAGCGGGCGTGTCGCGTGTCTGTGTGTGTGCGTGCGTGCGTTCTCTGGTGTGTGCGCTGCACTTGCGTGTGTGTCTATATGGCGTGGCATGCGTGCATGCGTGGTGTTGTTGTGCGTGCGTGAATCACCCGTTTGTTGCGCTGCGTGCCATGCGTGTCCTGGTGGCGTGCGTAGCATTCGCTGTAGTCGTTCTGTCAGTGCGTGTTGTCAGTCAGGCGTGAGCGCGCGATCCGTACTCAAACACGCCTATGCAAAAATCTAAGATTCCCATTTCATTCATTATCATATCAGATCGATGGAAACGGCATAGTTAAGCCGTTCATTACAGTCCGATTTCGACGCTTATCTACTACAAAGAACCTAAGTTTAGTTCCGGAGTTTTCGGATCATTTACTGCGTGAATAGCAAATCCCATGAGGCCTATCAGGACGTAGCAGTCGCATCTTGGGGTGGGTAATTTTCCGGGAGCCGTATTATATTATAATATCTATCAAATCAGTGAATAGCATAAGAAAAACCCGCTCACAGTTCGTGGGGAGGAGAGAGGGCAGTGGGAGACAGAGAGAGAGAGAGAGAGAGAGAGAGAGAGAGATAGAGAGAGAGAGAGAGAGACGAGATGAGCGAGAGCGAGAGCGAAAAGAGAGAGAGGAGAGAAGGCAGGTAGCGTGACTTTGATTGCGGCAGTAGCTGCGTCTCCGCATTAACAGAAGAGATCTATTAGACGACGTGCGTGAAATGACGGAGAGAATCTATAGACAACGTGCGTGAGTGACTGAGATGATTCTCCATAGACGAGCTGCGTGAGTGACGAGAGACTTATAGACCGTACTACCGTGAGTGACGGAGAGATCTATAGACGACGCTGCCGTGAGTGAACGGAGAGATCTATAACGACGTGCGCTGAAATTGATCGAGAGATCTATAGAAGACGCTGCGTGAGTGACGAGCAGACTATAGACGAGCTTAGTCGACGTGAGCGTGAGTGACGGAGAATCTATAGACAGAATTGGCGTGAGTGACGTGAGAACGACTATAGACGATGTGCGTGATGACGCGAGAGATCTATAGAGCGATGTGCGTGAGTGACGGCAAGACCTGAGACGAACGTGCCGTGATGTGCGAAAGAGATCTTATTAGACGATGTGCGAGTGATCGGAGAGATCTAGCGACGATGTGGCGTGAGTGACGGAGAGATCTAACGACGAATTTGGCATGAGTGACGGAGAGATCTTAATAGACAGGTGCGTGAGTGACGGTAGAGATCATATAGATCGAACGTGTCGTGAATCGACGGAAGTAGATCTCAGTAGCCACAATGCTGAGTGACGGTAGAGATCTTAGACGACTGTGGCGTGGCAATGACGGAGAGATCTATAACGAGTGCGGAGTGACGGAGAGGATCTATTAGACGACGTGCGTGAGTGACGGAGAGATCTAATAGACGAACAGTGCGGTGAGTGAACGGAGATCTATTAAGAGCGACGTGCGTGAGTGACGGAGAGAATCTATACGCGACGTGGCGTGAGTGACCGAGTAGGATCTATAGACTACAGTGCGTGAGTGAAAGGATCGAGATCTATAGACGATGTGCGGGTATGTGGGACGCGAGAGAATCCAGAGATCGATGTGTCTGAGTGGACGGATAAAATCTTATATGACGATGTGCGTGAGTGACGGAGAGATCATAGACTCACGTGCGTGAAGTGACGGAGCAGATCTATAGACGACGTGCGCGATGACGCGAGAAGATTCTATAAGACGAGCGTGCGTGGTGACGAGAGATCTATAAGACGATGTGCAGTGAGTGACGGAGAGATTCTTATAGACGATGTGAGATGTCGCATGGTCGGCGGTGCCGCGGTGGTCGCTGATCGAACAACGAGATACGGGGTGGGGGTGCTGTTTGTTCAGAACCATCGTAAAGTAATTGTTAAAGACTCTTGGTTTCTAATTATGTCGATAGCAATACGAGTTTAGAGCCAGTGAACACTTGTATCGTACTGTATGTCATGGCGGTGTCTGTGTATTATGTTGCGGTTGGCGCATAATAAGAAAGATAAAAAGAAAACCCCAACGTTTACTAATGCTTGAGGCGGTTATGGGTCGAATTAATCGTTTTTGTTACCAAGGCATGCGAGTACTCTTCTCTAACAGGAGAAAAGTGCAGGCTGGCATAGTTTACTCACCGCCGGGCGCGAATCTTTAGCAAAAGGGTAGCAGTGTTCCACCCCTCCATTATAGTCTTATTTGCATCCTTTCAGCATAAGGAATGTCTTGATTTGGCCTCTAGCAAACTGTTCTGTCTCCTGATCGTTTGCATTCTAAATATAGTAGCCCATTGCTTAAGTCCCCAAGTTGGCAACGTCTGCAATGAAGTACAGATCCGGTAAATGTAAGGTCAATGCGAATTGAAAAAATTAAAAGATTAAAGTAAAAACACAAATTCACTAAACACCCTGGCCATCGCGTGTGTCTATCGAGAAAATGCCTTGTAACTGAATTAGTGCCGTTTACTTCGGTTTTTAAGGTAATTTCCTTGGCACCGAAAGTACGTGCACCCAACATTTACTGGCCGACGTTGAGGGCGGCAGACGGTAACTCTTGTAGCGGTGATAAACTGCTGCTCGCTGCCTTGTAAGCTGTCGAACTTACCTGCCTGCTTCAGGTAGATACTAAGGCGGTTTAAGTCGCGTGAACAGTAATTCAACGTTCGCGTCTAATCGTGGAAAGACTTTTAGTCGCTGCGATAAAGTACGTTTCGTTAAGTCGAATCCTTTGAAGTTGTACTCAAACCTAATAGTAATTTAAATGCGTTCCCATAGCTGCTAAAGCCTGCCTAGAAAGTTAAATAGCTAGGGTAGGTTTAAAGGAGACAGCAGTGAAGAAAAGGAGACAGCAGGCCAGTGAAAGCTGCAGTTTCAATTAGCTGTTAACTGCATGTCATTATGTAAGAATGAAGGCTGATGTTTGAGGAATAAGCACGTTTACCGCTTCGTGGGTTTCTGAGACACCACGGCCCTGGCGAACACAAAGTCCCCCGCCCCCGGTGAGATGACCTAATATCACGGTGTGTCATAGGACATATTATATCATCTGATATTGTCATCCCTCAATATTATCTATATCATATATATTGATCTATATCATATATAAGATGATCTTATGATCTATATCATCTATATCATCTAATATCACTATATTCAATTTCTATAATCATCTATATTATCTATATTATCTATATTATCTATATCATTCTATATTTATTCTATATACTATATATCCTAATATCATCTATATCATCTATATTATCTATATCATGCTATATTACTCTCTATCATCTATATCCATCATATGAGTTATCTATTATTATCTATAATCTATATTATTTATATCATCTAATATTGTAACAGGAGTAAGAGTAATATAGGAGGATGTATGTACACTCCAAAACACTGAAATCTCAAGCATTGCGTTGCCTAATTTACCGATGATTATATACGGGAACGTGATAAAAATTAGCAATCTAAATTAGCGTTGGCATCCACCGCATCACACTCTGGTTCGTTCGCAAATCGTTACTTTGTTCCATACACCCTTGATTTTTATGAGATATAGCTTGACACGTCAGCGAGCCATGGGTTTATAGCGTTGACTTATGGGTGGGTTTCACGGTTGCCTCCACGTCCATATAACAGTGTGCTAGCGGCTGTGAGGAATGGTCTTTCTGTTGACAAGAAATGGGCCACTGTTGGCGACAGGCAGTTAAGTATAATTGTAGGATATTGATAGAATATATTGGATAATATATGTATAATGTGTGTATATAATACGTGTATATATATAGAATAATATATATAGTGTGTATGAATAATGATAGGATATAAATATAGGATTCCTATATTATCATTACTCTGCCGCCAAACAGGTGGCATTTCTCTGTGAATAAAAAATTCAAGCGCATGCATACACTGAACAAACGATCTATTCCTGTGCCAGCTGGATGTGCTGATTTCGCCCTCTTGTAATACTAAAACAGGCTGTCTCGTTAACACTTAATGCCTGGCAATTGACTGTCCTAGTGAAACTGTCTCTATTACGACACACGTTAAACCGAAATGCGTTATATCCCGTCCCACCCGAATGACATACCGCCACTGCAGACACTAAGCATCAGCAAACGAACGAGGCACGGAGAAATCGCTTTCGCCATTATTGAACTCGCGAGGGATCCATTCTCTAGGCGCCTAGATAGATCGATTGAGGCATAGTCTCGCTCAAGAATTTATTGGGCGATGTGCTATCGGACTTGCAAGCAGTATTTCATGGCGGGGAATGTCTTCTAGGGTCGGTACTCTCGCCGCGTTCCCCACCCGGGTATCAGAAGAACACCGTCTCCAATATTCTCGCCTACATTCACCGATATCTTCTTTTTCCATGGAATCGAGTAAGGGAATTCGCATCCCTTTGCCTGTTCAAGATCCCGATCTGGCTGCTGTGTGAAATCGATATGACAGTTTTGAAGCTGAATCAATCATTTCGATGCGATTTCGATTGCCTCGCGCGGCGGCCGCGAGAGAGGTGTCGAGATTTCAGTTTTTTTTTTTTTTTCCCCCGGGGGAGGTTTCAGTTATGCGGACGAGAAGATGTGATAGTTGCGCCCCCTCCGTTAACCAGTGTCTCCTACAACGACGTGCGTTAGTTTTAATTAAGAACTCATTGAGAAATGATTAAACGTCATTAAGAAAGATCACTGTGAGCGCAGTTCTGCATTCCTGGCGACGTATATTATAAATGTCAGTAGGCAGTACGTCGAGACTCCGTAGACGTAGATGTAGACAGCCAGCTGTTTTCTTTTTGTTAATGTGTTATATCTTACTTTAAATTGGGGAATTTACTGTCTGTGTGTGTGTGTTGTGTCCGGCTATACCGTTTCCGCACCGCTCAACGGATGGCCTCTCTCAAACATTGTCGGAACATCTAACCGATCATCGGACACTTGCATGGGCTTCTTCTTTTTTCACAGTTTTATTTTTTCACATTCCGGTTGATATATTTTGCACGCAGAGCGCGAGGCGCAACGGTTCACAACACGAAAACACAAATGGCAAATTGGAAAAACAATATTAATAAACCAAAAGGTCGCTCATCTAATCTATCTAATCTAAATCTATCTATCTAACTGCTAATCTAGATTTTGCTAAAGATCGCGTCCATGTAATCTAACCCCGCCGATCACCCCCTGCCCCGACCCTCACGCCTCGCCCCCGCCTTCACCCTAGACTCCGCCCACCCTCACCCTAACGCCTAACACATGCCGAACCGCACCGTCAATCTCGAAAAAGCCTGCTTACTTTAACGAGGCATGATATCAGCCAACGATAGCTCTCCCGTATCACCTGGCTTGCTATTAAACGCCTGGCTGCCGCCCCTGAAGGAAGCCAGAAGATAGGCCTTCAGTACTAAGCACATAGAAGCCCTGTCATAAGACACCGTATCAGCGACTTGCCTACATTTACTGCCGAACTGGGCTGGCACGCTGCTACTTAGCTACTGCTGCTGCTGAGGCGCTGAGTAGCTGCTGCTGCTGCTGCTAGTACTGCTCTGCTGCTGCTGCTACCTGCCGGCTACTATCCGTGCTGCTGCGTTGCTACCTGCGCGCTACTAGCCTGCTGCTACGCTACTGCTACTGCTACTGCTATCTGCTGACTGTGCTACTGCTACGGCTACGCTACTGCTTACTGCTGCTGCTGCTGCAACTTGCTACTGGCTACTGCGCATTGCGCTGCTGCTGCTGCTGCTGCGCTACTACGACTAACTCACTACTACACTAACTAGTACTAACTGCCCGGATCAGCCTCAGTGATTAATTAGCTCTGTCTATGTGCAGACGAGGAGGAGGGTGGAGGAGGTAAGGAGGATGGATGGAGGATGGATGGGGGAAGAGGGGGAGGAGCTGTTAATGTGGGGGGACTGCCACACGCTGCAGAGTATGATTTATTGAGCGAAAATCGTGTTATCTGTGTCAGTGTGCCTAAGCGGCTTTAAGAGAAGAGAGAAGAGAGAGATAGAGAGAGAGAGAGACCGACTAGAGAGACACCACACGCCGCGCACGGCACGGTACGTACACACGTAGAGAAGATGAGAAAGAAAGAAAAAAGCGAGGAGTGAGAGACAGGGGGAGACGCGAGAAAAGAGAGCGAGAGAGAGAGAGAGTAGAGGAGATGAGAGAGACGAGAGAGAGATGAGAAAGCGAGAGCCGTAGAGCGAGAGCGCGCGAGCGAGAGAGCAAGATGTAAGAGAGAGAGAGAGAGAGAAGAGAGAGAGGAGAATAAGAGAAGGAGAGAGGGAGAAAGAGAGAGACGAGAGAGAGAGAGAGAGAGAGAGAGAGCAGAGAGAGAGAGAGAGAGAGAGAGACAGGCGTCTCGCTGTGTGGCAGACAGGCAGCCGATCTGTACAGACAGCCGTGATACGGCTCGCCTACCAGGATCGATGTCTTAACTCTGTAAGACATCGTCTTCTTTTATTTCACACACGATGATTTTCAGCTGTCGATATAATATATGTGTTTTTGCGCGCGCGTGCGTGCGTGTGTGTGTTGTCTGCGCGTGCGTGCGTGCGTGCGTGCGCGCGTGCATATCCTCCATTCTCTTTCTCTCTCGCACACAATCTGTGATATTCTTCTGTATTTCGCCTCCACACAAGCACGCACACACACACGCACGCACACACA
>NW_014582921.1:0-6946 GCF_000485595.1 Priapulus caudatus
GCCGTTCGTAACCACCAACCACAACACACAACACACACAAAAACACACACGACCGACTCCAGCACACCCACACTCACACTGCCAACACATCAACGACCACAACACCCACACAAGCGCAGCAAGACCAACCACTGATGTGTGCCTATTAAGTCGAATGCTGTGCCCGAGGGTCTCTGATCCGTCAGCACCCATGACGGTGGAATGTTGCACGCGAGGCGTGTGTCACCGACGATCCCCTTTCTTTTTAACAGGTCGCCGATAGTCATGCTCTGCATCTTTGAATCATATCTGAGATATCAGGCTTGGGGTCTGATAAAGTTTAGTGCTAGCCTCGAGTATTGCTGCTGTGGTTACTATAATAAATTCGTTATAAAACCCTGAAGATATGGGCAAGAGGGGGCAGCGGTAGAGACCGGCGTACATACGATAGTATTCTGAATGTATGCATTCGAGACATCATTAAGCAGCAGACACACGTCTTGAGGCTTCGTGATGAGCTCGCGCTTCAGTCGACTTGGCATTAGCTCGCTGTGACAATCTTAGCTAAATTTCTCACGTCGTATAGCTTGGGACGCCGTGATAGATCACCCCAACCCCCCTCCAGTGACCTTTCGGGTCATTATATGCACTTAACTTACCTGCTAAACCAGAATAAAGTTAGCTAGAGGGCTCAGCGAAAGAAGTGTGCTTTATTTGTTCTGAACCACCCTGTGCAGCTATGTCAAAAATCTTATTGGGATCGCACTACGCCCAGGCGGTTAAAAAGCATTATAATTAATAGTATAATTATTAGAATATCATCGTTTTCTACTCTCACTACCTTTCTGATCGCGGAAAACAATATTTTTCGACGAGCCGCTCATTTACAATGAAGCAAAAAGTATTTGACGGAGTTGTCGTAGGCTATATCGGCAGACCGTCAGCACCGTGTCGCCGTTGTAAGCCCGCGTCGCGTCGTTTGTTCTCTCGATGCGTCGGTATCGCAGTAATCGATGTCGTTAGCCTCGCGACCGAAAAAATCCCACAAATGTGGTGATCAGGAAGACGAGAGTGCGGCGAACGCACATAAAGCAAGTGTAGGAAGCTTGGCACGTGAAGCTTGCTTATGAAGTGCTTCGGTTCTGTTGGCATGTCTTTGTACTGCGTCGTTCACCAGCTAGCATGCATCCAGACGGGAGCTGAGCAATGCTTTCATGTTGTGCAGTTTGTTGTGGAAAATAATGATTGGCTGGCCATTGATGCCTACAACCGTTTGTTGCCTTTGGAGCCGCACCACAACCGCGTTGTACGCCCCAATGTTGTTCGCGACGAGTGTTTTGGCTGACTGTTAAATTATTCTGGACCAAGGTAAAAACGTTTGCTACACATTTGTTCCTGAGGAAATTAGAGCCAAGTGTGTGGACAATGACGCTTACTTAGGACATTTCTTGATAGACTACTGATTTTTGCAATCGAATTGTTTAAAGTAGTGTGTGTGCGGCAAGCGAGGTTTGCTTGGAGCAGTATTTTCAGCACTTAGAAAAAGATTTGAAGGCCTGATTAATGAGAATCTTGTTTCCACGCCTAAAGTGATATACGAGTGCTGACAAAGTTGTTCAATTGTTGGTACATACACATGCACCTCAGCGTGACGCATGGAGCCCGAACAATTTACAGCGATTGTGATTTTGCTTCATTTGTGTTGCTTACCGGTGCAATTGGGACTATCGTGTGTAGCCGGATCAGGATTGAATAATCCGCCTAGTGCACTGAAGTTTTAGTTCTGAATTTTTCGATTCCAATTTTGAAGACGCCGGTGAAGGTCTTGATTGTATTATTGTGTCGTCAATCCACGTGACTAAAAGGTATGAAGAGTGGGATGAGAGCATGTCTTGTGAAGCTAGGTTCCTTACCCTAAGTCGCTGACAACTGAGGCGCCAGCATTGTCATCTAGCGTCGACAAGTCAATCCCGGTCGACGATGTCCCCTAGCAGACACATTGGTGACTCGAGTAAGTGCTGTTGTTGTATTGTTATTCTACGTTACGTGAATAGGAGTGTGGTTACTATATTTCATTTGCCATCAAGCGGTGGCACTGTGCAGAAAGTGATTTGCATAACGATTGACTGATTTTTTGGTGATTTACATAGCAGTCTTGATTGGTTGCGTGCGCTAGTGCTATGTCGATATGTCTTCGCTAGTCTATATTCAATTGAACAGAAAACATCTGTAAGTTCATGTTACTAGGCGCCATGTTCTCCGACCCGGATATGGATTAGAGGATTGTGTTAATGGTCGGTAGTTGTTACTCATGTTATGTATTGGCGCAGGCAATAGCTTAGATAATGACGTTATACGGTGCTAGGCGTATTTTCCCATGGAACATATGATTCGCGTCCGTGGTTTTCTATATTCCTGTCGAGTTGTCACTCCAGGAAAGGCAATGAGGAACCTGAAGGCCGTGAGCAAGATGGTTTGCTTTAACTCCTTGAGATATCGCTCGGGAATGTATATAGTAAAACTAGAAGAGATTGAATTATTTCGCCGCATATGCGTTGGAAAGCATCTTTGAAGTATAATTTAGGTGTAGTTTTAAACTCTCGATTTTACTCCTGCATATGGTCAGCTTCAAATCTATATAGAGGTCAATTGATCTTTTCGGTTTTAGTTCCTCGTTAAGGCGGTTATTGTGCAACCAGCTATTATAATCAGTCTAGTGTCACCTATTAACCGGCTATAATTACGTAAACCATGCAGGTATTAATAAATCTCAAAGTTGAGCGGAATTTTCGCAGTTGTGGGGTCTTCTAGTAAGCTCTCCGTGTCTTCCTCAAGCCGATACCTATATGATTTAAACTGATATCATAATACAAAGTGAGGATGGCCTCATCTGCTTTTCTCTCTTATTTCTCTACTAAACTCTTCTGCTCACTCTCTTCTCATCTTCTCTCTCGCTTCAGAGCTCTTACTCCGTCTCTCGTCTCGCGTCCACTCGTCATTTTCTTCTCGTCTTCTCTTGCTCGGCAGTCGTCAGTATGCTCTCCGCCTCGCTAACGGATATGTACTCTCTGTCTTCTTCTCTTCTCTGCGGCGTACTGAGCAGAGAACAACCATTAAGTGGTTTTCTTTGTCAGGCTCGCGACAACAACATGACTCCACTCATGCTCTCTTCTACCTGACTCTCTCTCTTTCTCTGTCTGTCTAGTCTGGTCTGTTCTCGTCATCTCTTTCGTTCCTCAGTGACATCCTTGGTATTGTATTTCATTTTCGACGTATTTTCTCTGGGTTGCACTGCGGCTCTTGGGCCGTCTCTTTCGCTCGGCTCTCGCACAACGTGTGTCTTCGAAAGCTCAAGTAATAAAAATTTTGACACCTATTTTATTTTCAAATTATATCTTCATCTGCCTTCCTATTAGATTCGTCTAGGTTAAATATTTTGACGAAAGTCAAATGCTCTCTCTCGGCTCTCATTAGTCTCTCTCTGTCTATCTCTCTCTTTCTCTCTCTCGTCTACTCTCTCTCTCTTTGGTTTCTGTCGCTTTTATCTTGTCTGGCTCTGATCGTTGCTGTTTTTCTCATACTCTCCGGTCTATGCACTACACTATATCGTTTATCTATCTATTTTAACTAAACATACTACATATTTCAGGCCTTCGCTCACCTTGACTGGAATTATTCTCTTCCTCACTCTCTACGCCTCTTATCTCTCTCTTATTCTTCTGGTGCTCTCGCTCTTGTCTCTTTAGTGACTTTAACCGTAAAACTAATCAAATCTGCAGTCATGCGTTTCACGTAGCGTTAGTTCTTTCAGTCCCTACAACGATATTGTGCGTTGCTGACATTTCGAGTACCAACAACTACATAACAACTTCAAATCATCATGGAACTACACTACACACAGACTCAACGACACAACACACGTACACACGACAACACACACACAACATCGAGACACACAGCACAGAATTACACCGATCAGAAACACACACGTGTTACACACATCACTACACTCACGTTACTGTACACACACACAACATACACCGACCTCTACAACACCACTACCACACAACACGTACACACACTACACTACCATCCACCACACGACACCACACACACACACCACACTTTCACGACCACAATACACACACACACACACACAACACTTACACCACAAATCGAACACACACACACATACCACAACACACACACACTTCACACACACACCACGACACCACACAACACATTTTGATACAAACACCTAGCACATACACGACACACACACCAACCAATACACAAACACAACATTACACACACGAACTTCCAACAATAAGTAGTACCCCTGACAACACTCATCACATAGAAACAAGACAATACCACATGCATTTCAGCACTCATCAACGACGCTCGCTGCAACACACACTTTCACACACACACAACAGCCCTCGCTAACACGTGAACAAACTCAACTAAACACCACAAGCACAACAACACTACACAATCTCAACCCACTGCGTTGCAACACATAACACCCACGGGGTCGCTCATACTAAGCTCACTACAGCTACCCGAGCAGGCACACAGCCACACACACACACAACACCGCACGTACACACACGCACGCACGCACGCCAACGCACAGCACAGACAACACGACACACACATACACACACCGCACGTAACGACGCACCCACACGCTCACCGCGCTTGACGCACGTACGCACGCACGCACACGCAACATCGGCGCACACACACACACGCACACGACAGGCACGTACACCAAAGACAATCACATCACACTACACTCAGGTCGGCCAGCTCTTTTGCTATACTCAAAGGCGCCACTAGTTGGGGTAGGGCTGACGGCATTTTAGACGACATTGAAACAAGCAACTCACTCAAATGCGATCCTCAGTAGAAGGCGCGATGCCGCTCACAGATAAAGAAACGCCTGTGCACACCAATACGCATATCATGTTAGTAGACGGCACTTAATATGGCTCAACATCTTACAATCTTAGATCTTTTTCTACTTACCGAGTATAACAGCTATAGCTATACAAACTACGCTTGCTTGCGCATAAGTTTACCCGATAAAGCATTTACCTCGAAATCACCTTGGCTCTCTCTCGGAGGACTAGTGATTTACTGATAAAGGGGGTCCCAAGATGACTAGCTGGAACTTCGGCACTAGCGGGATCAGGTCACTCGTTTGATTAGGTGGCGTTCAAAGAAGCTGTGATGTTCTAGTTGTTTTCCACTGGTTTTTTCTGTGTTATTTGTAGTGTGTGTGCGTGTGTAGTGTGTGATGCCTTGTGTGTGTCGGCTCGTCTGTGGTGGTTGTGTGTGTGATTGCGGTCGAAAGTTTCAAGTCTATGTTGGTGTGTGTGAGTGGTTGTGTCGTGTGTGTTGTGCTTGTGTCGCATGTTGAGTAGTTATCGCTGTAAAATTGCTTCGAAAGTACTGTGTGTGTTAGTGTGTTTAGTGTGTGTGTGATGAGGCAAAAGATAAGAGAAGTTGGACAGGTCATGTGTGCTGTTGTGTGAGTTAAGTAGGTATGGTGTGGTTGCTGACGGCTAACTCAAACCATGTTGCTTCTGAGTTAGAGAGGTGAATTTAGTAGTAGGTCGAAGGAGGGATGCATTGATTTTATTCGATTGTTTATTGCTTCTCGGGGAAGCCATAATACCTTGTATTATGATAGGAAAAAATCCAAAATTCGTTAAATGGTTTGTGTAGTGGCTGTGTGTATAGTAGTAGCAAATTTTTTGCATATTTATTTGAATTAACAGTTCGTGCTTTAACAGACGCCTTCTATACGTTAGACGACGGCCTTTCGTTTCCGTTCTAGCTCTAGCCTAGCGCTGCACGATAGATAACTACGTCGTTGTCCTTACACCCCTGAGCAGATTCATATAGGATATATATAATATATATCTTGTATTTATCACACAAAGAATCGTGACGCCGTATTTGCCGGTAGACGTGAATATAGCTACAGACTTGATACTCAGTGTCGTAACGAGTTATCAGCACGCACACACACACATGACTGACCGACCACTAGCACCCTAAAGCTCAACTTGTTCCAATAATTGGTCTACATTAATGACCGAGTTTCGTGTTAACACATGAAAGCGTGCGCCAACCGCACCGCCTGGATCTGCGTGCTCAACTCGTACGCGCAGCCTAAGCGGCGTGTTGGACTAGCTAATGGTATCACGGGTACTGATATTAGTGAATGATTTTCTACAATGGAGAGAGAGAGATGAGAGTTAGAGCTGGGACGATACGAGGAGAAGATGGGAGAGGTGAGAGAGAGCTAGACGGATTCGAGTAGAGAGATTGGATTTGAGAGAGATGAGGGTTGAGAGAGCGGAGAGAGTACGTAGGATTCGTGACGAGGAGAGAGACAGGATCAGGATGAGACGGGACAGACAGACAGAGCGTAGAAGCGAATGAGGGCTCGAAGTATAGAGAGATGAGAGATTAGGCGGGATGCAAAAGACTGACATAGAGGGAGTCAAGATTAACAAAGTGGTAGAGAGAATAGGTGAGCGAGATAGAAAGAAGAGAGATTGAGAAGAGAGCAGAGGAGAGAGAGGAGAGGAAGGAGGAGATGACGAGCGAAGAAGATATGCGAGAAAGACGGAGGCTATGAGAGAGATGCGGGAGAAGATGAGAGAGAGAGAGAGAGAGAGAGAGAGAGAGAAAGTGCGATCATATTGCATGTCAGGTAATTAACTGCACAGACTAATGGTGCGAAAAAGGAAAAAGTATAACTTTCCGAAAGCATTGTAAGAGGAAGTTTCATTAGAGTTGCTTTCGTGCCGTCTACTCTAATTGTCACGGAGCTTCTTTATCTGGTGTGTGTGTGTGTGTGTGTGTGTGTGTGTGTGTGTGTGTGTGTGTGTGTGTGTGTGTGTGTGTGTGTGTGTGTGTGTGTGTGTGTGTGTGTGTGTGTGTGTGT
>NW_014582922.1:0-249 GCF_000485595.1 Priapulus caudatus
GCTTCAAGTGCCTGTGAGGCCGACGATCGCGCACACACACGCGCGCAGCTTAGGCGCATAACATCAAGAGTTCATAATAGAAGATCTATAGAAGATATAGAAGGTTAATTCTAGTATGGACTCTTGATAATATCAGAGGTGAATAGTGCCAAATTTGTGATTATTTACCCCCTGATAATATTAATATAATGCATTAATGTGAGGTACACCAGCGGCGCTGCACTGGAGGATTTCAGAAGTGTAAAATAT
>NW_014582922.1:4613-6940 GCF_000485595.1 Priapulus caudatus
TCAGTGGCAAACACTGCACACGACACGTGTTACATGCACACGACACGTGTTACATGTTACATGTTACATGTTACACGCGCACGACATGTGTTACAGGCACACGACACGTGTTACATGCACACGACACGTGTTACATGCACACGACACGTGTCACATGCACACGACACGTGTCACATGCACACGACACGTGTTACATGCACACGACACGTGTTACATGGTACATGCACACAACACGTGTTACATGTTACATGCACATGACACGTGTTACATGTTACATGCACACGACACGTGTTACATGTTACATGCACACGACACGTGTTACATGTTACATGCACACAACACGTGTTACATGTTACATGCACACAACACGTGTTACATGCACACAACACGTGTTACATGCACACGACACGTGTTACATGCACACAACACGTGTTACATGTTACACGCGCACGACACGTGTTACATGCACACGACACGTGTTACATGTTACATGTTACATGCACACAACACGTGTTACATGTTACACGCGCACGACACGTGTTACATGCACACGGCACGTGTTACATGCATACGACACGTGTTACATGCACACGACACGTGTTACATGCACACGACATGTGTTACATGTTACATGTTACATGCACACGACACGTGCTACAATACATGCACACGACACATGTTACATGCACACGACACCTGTTACATGCATACGACACGTGTTACATGTTACATGTTACATGCACACGACACGTGTTACATGTTACATGTTACACGCGCACGGCACGTGTTACATGTTACATGCACACGACACGTGTTACATGCACACGACACGTGTTACATGCACACGGCACGTGTTACATGCACACAACACGTGTTACACACACACGGCACGTGTTACATGCACACGACACGTGTTACATGTTACACGCACACGTGTTACATGTTACACGCGCATGACACGTGTTACACGCACACGGCACGTGTTACATGCACACGACACGTGTTACACGCACACGGCACGTGTTACATGCACACGACACGTGTTACATGCACATGACACGTGTTACAGGCACACGACATGTGTTACATGCACACGACACGTGTTACATGCACACGACACATGTTACATGCACACGACACATGTTACATGTTACATGTTACATGCACACGACACGTGTTACATGTTACATGCACACAACACGCGTTACATGCACATGACACGCGTTACATGCATACGACACGTGTTACATGCACACGACACGTGTTACATGCACACGACATGTGTTACATGTTACATGCACACGACACGTGTTACATGCACACGACACGTGTTACATGTTACACGCACACGACACGTGTTACATGCACACGACACGTGTTACATGTTACATGCACACGACACGTGTTACATGCATACAACACGTGTTACATGCACACGACACGTGTTACATGCACACGACATGTGTTACATGTTACACGCGTGTCGTGTGCATGTAACACGTGTCGTGTGCATGTAACACATGTCGTGTAACATGTAACACATGTCGTGTGCATGTAACACGTGTCGTGTGCATGTAACACATGTCGTGTGCATGTAACACGTGTCGTGTGCATGTAACACGTGTTGTATGCATGTAACACGTGTCGTGTGTATGTAACATGTAACACGTGTCGTGTGCATGTAACATGTAACCACGTGTTACATGCATACGACACGTGTTACATGTTACATGCACACGACACGTGTTACATGCACACGACACGTGTTACATGCACACGACACGTGTTACATGCACACGACACGTGTTACATGTTACATGCACACGACACGTGTTACATGCACACGGCACGTGTTACATGCACACGACACGTGTTACATGCACACGACACGTGTTACATGCACACGACATGTGTTACATGTTACATGCACACGACACGTGTTACAATACATGCACACAACACGTGTGACATGCATACAACACGTGTTACATGTTACATGTTACATGCACACGACACGTGTTACATGCATACGACACGTGTTACATGTTACACGCGCACGACATGTGTTACATGCACATGACACGTGTTACATGCAAACGACACGTGTTACATGTTACATGTGCGACCGCGTCGGTACATCGAGTACACGTAATTAACAATAGACTTTGTTGAATGTCTAAAAAATTTCTATTATATAATACATTATCGTCCGATTGTCTGTAATAGATACTTTTGCTGGATCGATAAAAATGCAGTAATTACATGTATGTTACTGATGGCGACATATATTAGCCTCGTTCACACGAGACCTCGTATTTATGAAATAC
>NW_014582923.1:0-276 GCF_000485595.1 Priapulus caudatus
ACGCATCTACACATACGCTGCTTCCCTGCATGTTTACTTATTGGCGGCCTCAGCAATTAGTCAACAAAGTCTGTAGTACACTCGCAATAAGGGAGCAGGCCTGGCGCACTGATATAATCCTTTTCTGTTATATACACACAATCAAGCTCCCTAGCTCCTCCGATATATATATAGTAGTATAGTATATATATATATATATATATATAATTATAAATATATAACGAAGGAGCTAGGAAACTTGATTGCGTATATATATATATATATATATAGTAACGG
>NW_014582923.1:376-5376 GCF_000485595.1 Priapulus caudatus
GGAAGAGCTAGGAAGGTTGATTGCGTGTCGGCTATATTGACTCACGAAGGAGGAAGTAAACAACGGCGTAATGACACATGCTGCACGAGCGCTGAGAGGACAGGAATGCAAGCAATGCAGAGCGTGCGGATGAGGAGGAGGGTGGGAGGAGGGTGGTAGGTAGGGGGAAGTCTAGAGGATGGGTAGGAGGGTGGGAGGTGAGGGGGAGGCCTAGAGGATGGGAAAGGTCGTAGGGGGAGGCATGGGGGATCGGTAGGAGGGTGGGCAGTAGGGGGAGGCATGGAGGATGGTAGGAGGCGGTGGTAGGTAGAGGAGGCCTAGAGGATGGGTAGCGAGGGTGGAGTAGGAGAGGCGCTAATAAGAATGGGTAGGCGAGTGGGAGGTAGGGGAGCCGAGAGATAGGTTAGGAGGGTGGTAGGTAGGGGGAGGCCTAGAAGATGGGTAGGAGGGTGGTAGGTAGGGGGAGGCCTAGAGGATGGGTAGGAGGGTGGGAGGTAAGGGGGAGCATAGAGAATAGACGGGGAATTGTCGGTAAGCGAGAGAGAGAGAGAGAGAATCGAAAGCGGGAGAAAGATAGAAAGGGAGAAGGGGGAAGAGAATGAAGCGTGAGTGAGTGATCGAGGGCGAGGGAAAGATGAATAAGAAAGATGGTGGGTGAGTAACTCAGTAGAAGGGAGAGTGTGTATGCAGGAGAAAGGGGAGTGAGTGGGTGGGGAGAGAGATGGGAGAGGAAGAGATGAAAATATGGAGAAAGAGAGAGAGAGAGCGAGAGCGAAGAAGAGAGAATGAGAGAGAGCGAGAGCGAGAGCGATGAAGAGAGAATGAGAAAGAGAGAGAGAGAGCAGACAGAGACAGGGAGAAGCGAGAGAGAGAGAGAGAGAGAGAGAGACAGAGAGAGCAAGAGACAGAGAGACAGAGAGAGAGAGAGAAGAGGAGGAGAGAGAAGGGAGAGAGAGAGAAGAGAGAGACGAGAGAGAGAGAGAAAGAGAGCCGAAATAATGAGAGAGAGAGAGCGAGTAGAGCGAGAGAGAGAAGAGCGCCGCGAAGCGAGAGAGAAAGAGAGACGAGAGAGAGAGAGAGAGAGAGAGAGGAGAGAGGGAGAGAAGAGAGAGAGAGAGAGAGAGAGAAGAGAGAGAGAGAAGCCGAGTCTGCGTGTTTGCACAGTTCCAATATCATGCAAATTGTAAATGCTTCCATATATGCCAATCCGCATAAAATCGGTGTTACCGCTCTTCAATTTAACCTGTCAATATAATCAACAAACATCTGACATTTGTATTCGCTGCAATTGATTGCATTTGTCGACAAATATTAGGAGAAAATGCAGGAAAATCGTGCTGTATTGTTTTTCCATTCACCTGTTAAATTGTGCGACGACAAAGGTGAGTGCATGAAACTTCACGAGAAGAATGCCAACTGGAAATGTCAACTCGAATGCAGATTTTTCACATTTGCAGCAGATTTTGAAAATGCCATTTTCGCACAGAACTAGCGACGGGTTTCCGATGCGACGTTATGATGTAGATTCCCCCTCTCCCTCCCCTCTCTCTGAGTCTCTTTCTCTCTCTCTCTCTCTCTCTCTCTCTCTCTCTCTCTCTCTCTCTCTCTCTCTCTCTCTCTCTCACAACACACGCACTCTCAATCTCTCTCTCTTCCTCCTCTCTCTCTTTTCTCTCTCTCCTCTCTCTCTCTCTCTCAACACACACACTCTCTCTCTCTCTCTCTCTTTTCTTTCACTCCCTCCCCTCTCTCCCCTCTCCCCGTCTTTTCGTCTCCCTCCCGCCTCTCTCTTCTCTCCTCTCCCTCCTCGCCTCTCAGTCTTCTCTCTCTCTCTTTCTCTCTCTCTCCACTCTCTTCGTCTTCCTCCCCCCTCTCCCTCTCTCCCCTCTCTTCGTCTCCGCTTGCCTCTCTCTTTCTCGTGCCCTCTCCATCTCTCCCTCTCTCGTCCTCCCTCCCCCACGCTCTCTCCTCTCCTCCGCTCATCTCCCCTTCTCTGTCGTTCTCTCTCCCCTTCCATCTCTCTCTCCGTCTCTCCTCTCGCTTCGTCCCCTCCTCTCTCTCTCTCTCTCTCCCGTCTCTCGTCGCAATCTGCTCTCTCTCTCTGCAGTCTCTCTCTCTCTCTCGCCCTACTGCTTCGTCTCCCTCCCCCTCCTTTTGCTCTCTCCTCTCTCCAAAGCCTCTCTCTATTCGTCTCCTCCCCCTCTCTCTCTCGTCTCTCTCTCTCGCTCTCTCCTTCTAGAACCCTCTCTTTATCTCCCTCTCCCCCTCTTTCCCTTCTCCCTCTCTCACCTTCCGCTCCCTCCCTCCATCCCTCCTCGCCGGTGCCTCCCTCTCTTCCGGCTCTCTCTCTCTCTCTCTTTAGTGGTCTCCCCACGGGTCTCTCTCCTCTCTTTCTTCTCCGCTTCGTCTCTCCTCTTCTCTCTCTCTTTCTCTCTCTCCCTCTCTCCCCTCTCTTCGTCTCCCGCCCCCCGCTCTCTTCTCACTCCCGCTTGCTCGTGGACCGCCGCCGCGTTCTCGTCGCTACAGGGGCAGAGGTTATGACAACCTTACGAGCCAAAGCCGAACGCAAGTAACTAAGTTATATAGCAACGCTTCGTCAACTGTTCAGGACTTTAGAACTAGCAGGAAAGGGCAAGGCGAGAATGGAAAAGCGACGGAGGAGAAAGAACACAACAGAGAGAGATAGTGGTGTGTGTGTGTGTGGGTGTTGGGTGTGTGTGTGTGTGGGTGTATGTGTGTGTGTGGTGTGTGTGTGGTGTGGTGTGTGTGTGTGGTGTGTGTGTTGCTGTGTGTGGTTGTGTGGTTGTTTGAGTGTTGTCGAGAAAGGAAAGGAGAAAATGAGAGAGCAAGAGCGAGAGCGAGGAAAAACGAGAGCGAGAGAGAGAGAGAGAGCGCGCCGAGGAGGGAGAGAGAAGGGAGAGGGAAGAGCAGGGAGAGAGAGCGGGAGAAAGAGCGCGCGAGATAGAGGAAGCGAGAGACAGCGAGGGGGCGAGAGGGAGGGAGAGCGAGCGAGAGAGAGAGAGAGCGCGCGAGATAGAGATAAGAGAGAGAGGAGAGAGAGAGAGAAAGAGAGAGAGAGAGAGAGAGAGAGAGAGAGAGAGAGAGAGCGTGCGAGGGGCGAGAAGGAGAGAGAGAGCGAGAGAGCGAGAAGAGAGAGAGAGAGAGAGAGAGAGAGAAAGAGAGGGGGCGAGGGAGGGGAGAGCGAGCGAGTGAGAGAAAGCGAGACTGCGACACGGAAGGGAGAGAGAGAAAGCAGAGAGAGAGAGAAGAGAGCGAGGCGAAAGGGGCGAGAGGGAGAGCGAGCGAGAGAGAGAGAGAGAGTGAGAGAGAGAAGAGAGAGAGAGAGAGAGAGAGAGAGAGCAGACTGCCGCGAGAGGAGAGAAAGAGAAGAGAGAGCGCGGCGCGCGGCGCGTGAGGAGGCGGAGAGGGGAAGGATTGGAGAAGATCATAATCTTCTTTATCACTGTACTGGTCACCCCTCTAACCACTTCCGCCATCGCCCCTTCGCCCTCCCTCTCTCCCTTCCCACACACGTGCATGTCTGACCTTTCTTGCTCGCCATGGCTGCTGCTGGTCGTCGCCGCTCCTCACCTTCTCCCGGAGACACTCTGCGAACTCCTACACGCGTCTTCACAAAGTAATGACGTCACCACCACCACTACGATGACGTCACCAGTATACCACGGCGCCGCTACGCTAGTTGCCCGTTTCCGGCAGCATGCGTGCGTGCGTGAGTGCGTTAGTGCGTGCGCCGCCCGACAGCACGCGCGCGTGTTGTTTGTTCTTCGTCTGCTTACGGCGGCGGCGGCAGACGTCAGGTGACCGGTAGCAGCGTCGAGCTGGTGATAGATGGCGCCCCTCGTCGAGCCGAAACTCAAATGGGCAGGAGAGGGGAGCAGTCCGTGGCTCGTGGTTGAAACTCTCCTTTCTTGTATATGAAGCTGTCACTCTCCCTTGTTGATTTTTCTCGCAAAAGATCGTCTGCGAGCAAAAACCGACACAGGACACGCTGTGTGCGTCACAACGTCGCGTTGTCGCGTGGTCGTGTGGTCGTGTGCTTCACGAGGTCGAGGGTGACATCGCACAGCAGGGAGAAGCTAGCGCTCGGGTTAGTGTCCTGGTTGTGTGCGTGTAACCACACGTAAACAACAACACGTAAATAACAACACGTAAACAACAACAGGTGTTCTGTAGCGCCTCTGTTATCCACGACTAGCCACACCACAACATCCACACACAATGCTCCTCACCTGCTTCGGTGCCTGTAATAGTTCACTGTCCTTCACGACCATAGCACTGTCGCTGTATATTCACATGTCTATGCACCGCTGCACTGTCTGTAATAGTTCACTGTCTTCACCCATGCACTGTCTGTAGTAGTTCACTGTCTTCACCCATGCACTGTCTGTAATAGTTTACTGTCTTCACCGCTGCACTGTCTGTAATAGTTCACTGTCTTCACCCATGCACTGTCTGTAATAGTTTACTGTCTTCACCCATGCACTGTCTGTAATAGTTCACTGTCTTCACCTCTCTGCTGTCTGTAATAGTTCACTGTCTGTATCCGTGAGAGCTGCGTGTGTGCGTGCGTGAGTGTGCGTGAGTGATCAGCTGCCGTCGAACGTCTGCGCGCAAGCTGCTGCCTTCGAATCGGATGCGTTGCTGGGTTTCAGGCCGCAGCGGGGCGTCTGCCCGTGGCGCCAGCCGCTGCCGGCTAGCTGCGCCCTTGTGCGCGCGCGACGGCGCTAGAGCGCATGCGCGGTTGCGAGCGACCGCCGCAGCGGCAGTGGCAGGAAGGGAAGGAATAGCAACAGCGGCAGCAGCGGCGGCGGCAGCAGTGACGAACAACCAACAACAGTAAAAACAGGCAGTGCGACAGTAAGTAGCAAGCTCAGCAGTCAGTAAGCAGTACAGTCAGTAGCAGGCAGTGAAGCAGCAGTAGCAGCGAGTCAGCCAGTAGTGAGCAGTAACAACAGTAGGCAGCAATAGCCGCACAACGG
>NW_014582923.1:6496-6939 GCF_000485595.1 Priapulus caudatus
CACTCTATCTCTATCTCTCGCTCTCACTCTATCTCTATCTCTCGCTCTCACTCTATCTCTATCTCTCGCTCTCACTCTCTCTCTCCTCTCACAAGCGCGCTCTCTCTCGCTCTCTCCCACTCTCTTTCTCTCTCTCTCCCACTCGCTCTCTCTCTCTCTCTCTCTTCTCTCTCTTCTCTTTCTTTCTCTCTCTCTCTCTCTACCGCTCTCTCTCTCTCTTTTTCGCGCTCTCTCTCTTTCTCTCTTTCTCTCTCTTTCTCTTTCTCTCTCTCCCTCTCTGTCTCCCGCTCTACCTCTTTCAATCTCTCTCTCTTCCTTTCCGCTCTAGACCTTTCTCTCTTTCTTTCTCTCTCCTCCGCTCTATTTCTCTCTCTCTCTCTCTCTTTCTCTCTCTCTCTCTCTCTTCTTCTCTCTCTTTCTCTCTCTCTCTCCGCTCCTCCCTT
>NW_014582924.1:0-752 GCF_000485595.1 Priapulus caudatus
ATATATATATCTATATATATATATATATATATATATATATATATATATATATATTCCCGTATGTTGATATCTATGAAAATAGTGTTGCAGTATATTCAAGTCATTCATGAGCCGTAAATTAAAAATGTGTCACTATATTGCGCCCGAAACTGATTTGTGTGTTATATATACATTATCGCAGCATATCTACAAGGGCATTGCAGCTGAATTTGATAATGTACTAAAACTACATAAAACATAAGAGCTAAAACCTAAACCCCCTTGTAAACGTAATTACCGAACTATTCTTCACGCAAACAACGCATGAGAGAGCTCCATTTTAGTGCCAACGTTGTAATATCGGTAATTTTCAAATTCCTTGCCCTCTGGAAAATAGTCAAACTACGACAATAGTCTAGCTACACAATAATCATCGCCGCGGTGACTATGAGTAATACAACGCATGATTTGTTAATTCAGTATCATCGCGAAGTGCACTCGCGCATGATCAGCATTAATTATATGTGAATATTCAAGTGAATATATACAAACTTTGCCAATTTTCTAATAATTATGTCTAATACGAGTAATCGTTATTAATTATTACTCATACTCAATATACATTTCTCATGTTCTATTACACGATAAAAATGTGTCAAAAATTATTAAAGCTCGCATAGTATCTACATATACTCCTCCCACATACCCATACCCATGTATATTATTAACTATATATATATATATATATATATATATATATATATATATATAGT
>NW_014582924.1:1683-2421 GCF_000485595.1 Priapulus caudatus
AGAGGGAAAGCGATAGAGAGAGAGAGAGAGAGAGAGAGAGAGAGAGAGAGAGAGAGAAAGTGAGAGACAGAAAGAGAGACAGATAGAGAGAGAGGGAGCGAGAGCGAAAGCGAGAGAGAGAGAAAACGAGACAGAAAGAGAGTCAGGTAGAGAGAGAGGGGGGGAGCGAGAGCGAGAGCGAGCGCGAGGGAGAGAGGAATAGAGAAAGTGAGAGACAGAAAGAGAGACAGATGGAAAGACAGATAGAGAGAGAGAGAAGGAGAGCGAGAGCGAGAGCGAGCGCGAAAGAGAGAGAAAGTGAAAGAGATAAAGTGAGAGAGAGAAAGTGAGAGAGAGAAAGTGAGAGAGAGAAAGTGAGAGAGAGAAAGTGAGAGAGATAAAGTGAGAGAGAGAAAGTGAGAGAGAGAAAGTGAGAGAGAGAAAGTGAGAGAGAGAGAAAGTGAGAGAGAGAAAATGAGGGACAGATAGAGAGAGGGGGAGCGAGAGCGAGAGCGAAAGAGAGAAAAGAGAGAGGCAGAAAGATAGACATAGCGAGAGCGAAAGCGAGAGAGAGAGAGAAAGGGAGAGGCAGAAAAAGAGACAGATAGCGAGAGAGGGGGAGCGAGAGAAAGAGAGAGAGAGGGGGAGCGAGAGATAGATAAAGAGAAAAGAGAGAGAAAGAGAGAGAGAGAGAGAGAGAAGAAAGAGAAGAGAGAGAGAGAGAGAGTGAGTGAGTGAGAGAGAGAGAGAGAGAGAGAA
>NW_014582925.1:0-6938 GCF_000485595.1 Priapulus caudatus
TTAATTAATATATATATATATATATATATATATATATATATATATAATCTGTATATATATATTATATGTATATATATATATATATATATATAATACATGTGGACGTATGTAAAAGTATACGCCAAGAGTACCATGACTCGCGATTACTCATCTTGAAATCGAAATCAATTCACGTAACCAACGACAGATGGCGCGCATGCTAGCACCCGCGCGCTACGAGGCGGCGTCTGCGCGGCGGCTCCCGGTGTAGCGACTTACGGTGGAGAAGACAGAGACGGACTCCTGCAGAGTGGCAACCCTCTCCCAGCCGAACATCTTTGCGAAGAGAACCTTGGCCGGGTTGTAGGTGTTCTCTGAACCTCCAACGCGAAACAGCTTCGGGTAGATAAGCTTGTTAGAGAGCAGAGGTGATGACGAGCCCGTGGAGACCTGTGGGAGTGCGTAGAGATGTCACCGCACAGCTACTGCTACTGCTGCTGCTGCTGCTGCTTCTGTTACTGCTGCTACTGCTACTGCTACTACTACTGCTGCTGCCGCTGCTACTACTGCTGCTGCTGTTACTACTGCTACTGCTACTGCTACTACTACTACTACTGCTGCCGCTACTGCTGCTTCTGCTGCTGCTGCTGCTGCTGCTGCTGCTGTCTGATGACTGCTGACTGGCTACTGACTAACTCACTCTGCGCTCACGCTGCTTCTGCTGCGTGCTCGCGTGCTGCTGCTGCTGCGTTACTCCGCTCGCTAGACTCGCTACCTGCTTACTACTACTCGCTGCTGCGCTATAGCTCTGGCTGGCTGCTACTACTGTGCTGCCTACCACTGCCTGCTACTGCTGGCCTCGCTGCTTGTTATGCTGCTACTGGCTACTGCTACTCACTAATACTACTACTGCTGCTGCTAGCTGGACTGCTTGCTACTCGCTGCTGACTGCTGCTTACTGCTGCTACCTACTACTGGCTGCTGCTACTGCTACACTACTATTGCTACTGTCTGCTACTGTTACTGTGGGCTGGCTACTGCTGCCGCTGCTGCTGCTGCTGCTGCTGCCGCTGCTGCTGCTGCTGCTACTGCGCTGTGGCTTACTGCTGGCTGCTGCTGGCTGCCCGCTGCTGCCGCCGTCGCTGCTGCTGGCTGCTGCTGCTGCTGCTGTTACTCGCGGTTGTTGTTGTTTGTTTGTCATTGTTGTTGAAGTGATCCTATTAATGATGCTGGATGTTATTGCTTGTAATGCGCATAACGAGGTGGAGTGGCGATAGGGCACGGCATACACGCAAATACACGGCAATACACGATACACGCATTTACACGATACACGCATACACGCAATACACCATACACGCATACACGATCATACACGGGGCGCCCGTCGCGCCGGGAGGGTGGGCCAGTGCAGCGGGAGCGCCCGATGAGCAGGAGGGGAGGTGAGGGACGTCGGGGCAGTACCGAGGGAGCATACGACGGGCATACACGGGCGGGATACGGCCGGCGATCGCAGCATGGATGCATTCAACGCCATACGACGCATACAGCGCGATTACACGGGGAGGAATAACACGCATACAGACGCAATACACGCCATGGATTGCATGTCACGCATCACCGGTCATAACAACGCATACACGGCATACACGCTATACACGCATACCTACGCCATACACGCATACACGCATACACGCAATACACGCATGACAGTCATGACTACGCATACACGCATACACGCATACACGCATACAGCGCATACACGCATACACGCATACCACGCATTACGAGCATACACGCATACACGCCATACACGCATACTCGCATACAGCGTATATCACGCATATCACGATGAATGCATACACGCATACAGCGCATACTACGCATAACACGTATACAGGCCCCCATACACCGCACTGGTGGCATTTCAAGCGTACCAGGGTAATACACCTATTTATACGCGTATTACGACTCGTGCATCGTAGTATGGCGTTGTATAGCCGTGTATGCGGCTCGTATGACGTTGTTATACGTCGTATGCGTATATGCGTTGTAATGCGTGTATCGGCTTGGGTCGATAACAATGCGCGATATTGACCGAATACGGTATCGTTTGGTATTGGCCGCGTGGTACATAGCGTGAATGTCATCACAGTGCATCAGCTGCACGCTATACAACGCATACACTGCATGAGCCGCATCAGTGAATTACGTACACGCATACACGCGATACACGCTATACGACGCCAGTACACGCATACACGCATACATCGACATAACCACGGCATACCGCCATACCGCATCGGATGGCATTCTCAGCTATTCATTCATGTAATTCACTAGAATCATATAACTTTTTTTCATTCGGCGAGATCAAGCGGCATTCCACGTTTAAACGCCAGATTCGCCATATGTCAGAATCGCACGTCACTGTTTTTCTACCTACAGTCACTGTGGAACCTCTCAATAAATAGAAGGTAAATAAACACGGAAATGTATTTACTACCCACAAGCTTATGTTTATTTACTCTATTTTCGCCTATTATTGGCCGATGAATTACCCGTAAAGATGCCGGGGTCAAAATGCTCATCTTGTAACACACACGTACATCCGACGCACGCCCTGTGCACAAACAAGATGAAATAGACATAATCATAAACTCCTCTTTATTCATGTTGTTTGTGGCACAGGGGTGCGGGTGCCGTGGACCTTTTTTACCATTTATTTTTTTATTGGACGTACCGAAGTACCTGTGGATTCTACTGTAGTAAAGCACAGCTACGCACACACCCGAGCGAGACGACGAACATTTTGTTTTGCCAGCGTTTGCGCGTTCTGCTGAGCGAGCTAAGCGGCATACACGAGCTGAGCAAAAATACAGAACCACTGCGCACGAGCGCCGCTGGTCACACTGACCTCCCAGAATTAGCATCCCAAAGATAGAGCATTCAAGTTTTTGTGCTCAATGTATATTTTTAAGGGACATTGGATTGGAGACCGGTCTGCGGCGTTGTCGCTGTGTAGTCATAACAGTAACGCACACAGACCTACAAATCATACCTCAGGCGAAACATGCTCGCAGACATTGCTCAGCTGAGCGTGTTTCGCTGAAGCAAGGCAATGGTTTGATTTGGCGGATGCGTGTTTTCGCCTGAGCGTATGTTTGCGTCGGTTGTGCGTCAATTGTTCTGGACTACAAGCGAAAACGCACAGAGGTCTCCAAATCATACTTCTTAAAGTATCACATGGACACACATAAATTGGATGTCCATTAGATGGCTAATTTGTATGTGCATGTGACAGCGGCGCTGTGGCGCAGTGGTTTGTATGTTTTGCTGCAGGGCTGTGTGCGCTGTGCTCCGCTCAGAGAACGCCCGCACGCTGGAAAACAAAATTTCGTGGTTTCGCTCGGTGTGGGTGCTTGTGCTTTGCAGCCACGGATCGTACACCTGTCTTGCCCGATTATGACCCGCCAAACGTATTCTAATAGTAATCTGAACAGCGATAGTTTCTACTTTTGGGATAGGCTTTCACTAATCGGGATGCGTGAGATGAATACTCTTACGTGCGCGCTCTTGTCCTGCTCACTGTGCTACAGTAAGTACTATTAGGTAAATAGGAATCAAATAGCTGGTACTCTGAGGGTTTTGCATGCCGATACGAACCATAGTTATATAGTTATGCTTTCAGGTCATCGAGTACTTGATTGGTTATAGTGTTGTGTGCTGGGCGGTTGCCCACACGCACCACGAACATGATTTCGTAAACGAGTATCAAGGCAATATGGGAATTATACTAAAACGTTTAACTGAGTATGAGAAAAATCTCCCCAAGATTAGTCACGAACATTGAGGTAAATGTCACATGCGTCACGGCACTCACACGCGCTCATCGAAACACACGTGACTGATACACACAGTACGCAGGAACACACGACACCGCGCCGCATCACACACAACCCACGGAACACTACATCACACTCACGCACACACACACCCATTTTGCACACACACATAAACACACACACGACACACACACATCACCGAGGCGCACACGTACACGCGCCTCGGCGCACAACGCGAAGCTTACGCGTTCGTACTGTGGGTGAGGTATAGGCTGTGTATGTAGGGTAAAGAAGCGTACAGCTTACCTGTGTATGCTAGGTAGAGACGTACCAGCTTACTGTGTATTGCTAGGGTAGAGACGGTAACCAGCTGTACCTGTGTATGTCTAGGGTAGAGACGTACCATGCTTACGCTGTGTATGCTAGGGTAGAAGACGTACCAGCTTAACCTGTGTATGCAGGGTAAGAGACGTACAGCTTACTGTGTATATTAAGGGTAAGAGACAGCTTACCTGTGTATGCAGGGTAGAGAGCGTACAGCTTACTCTGTGTATGGCTAGGGTTAGAGACGTAAACATCTTATCCCTGTGTATGCTAGGGGTAGAGGACGGTACCAGCTTACCTGTGTATATTAGGGTACGAGAAGCTTACCTGTGTAGCAGGGTATGAGTCCGTACGCAGCTTACTGTGTATAGAACCTACGGCGAATAACAGAGCAACAAACCCTTACCTCCGTGTATACCTCCCCACGCCGTCCACGCACACGTACCCACACGCCTCTACTGTACAGCCTCAACAATGCCTCCGCCCCAGAAAATACGCCACCGTACCACCCGCCTCACGCTGTGTATGCTAGGATAGAGAGTACAGCTACGCTGTGTATGCTAGGGTCGAGACAGCTTACCCTGATGTATCTAGGGTGAGACGTACCAGCTTACCTGTGGTATGCTAAGGATTAGAGACGTACCAGCTTACCTGTGTATGCTAGGGTAAGAGACGTACCAGCTTACTGTGTAATGCTAATAGGTAGAGACGTCTCAGCTTAGCCTGTGGTATGCTAGGGTAGAGAGTACCAGCTTACGCTGTGTATGCAGATAGAGACGTACAGCTTACTGTGTATGGCTAGGGTGAGACGTAACAGCTTACCTGTGTATGCTAGGGTAGAGACAGCTTACCTGTGTATGCTAGGGTAGAGACGTACGCGCTTACCTGTGTATGCTAGGGTAAGAGACGACCAGCTTACCTGTGTATGCTAGGTAGAGACGTCACCAGCTTACTGTGCTATGCTAGGTAGAGACAGCTTACTGTGTAATGCTAGGGTAGAGACGTACCAGCTTACCTGTGTATGCTGGTAGAGACGTACGCAGCTTACGCTGTGTATGCGTAGGATGAGGACAGCTACGCTGTGTATGCTAGGGTAGAGACGTACAGCTACCTGCTGTATGCTAGATAGGAGACGTGACAGCTTACCTGTGTATGTAGGGTAGAGACGTACGCAGCTACGCTGTGTATGCTAGGGATAGAGACGTCAGCTTACCTGTGTATGCAGGATAGAGACGTACCAGCTCCTGTGCTATGCTAGGGTAGAGACGTACCGCCTTACCTGTGTCGTATGGGTCGGATAGAGACGTACGCAGAGTTACTTGTGTATGCTAGGGTTAGAAACCGTACCAGCTTACCTGTGTATGCTAGAGCAGGTAAGAGACAGGCTTACGCTGTGTATGCTAGCGTAGAGACGACCAGTTACCTGTGTATGCCTAGGGTAGAGGACAGCTTACACTGTGTATGCTAGGGTAGAGACGTAGCCGCTTACCTGTGTTATGCTAGGGCTAGGAGGACGTATCCAGCTTACCTGTGTAAGTGCTAGGGTAGAGACGTACCAGCTTACCTGTGTATGCTAGGGTAGAGACGGTACGAGCTTTACCTGTGTATGCCTAGGGTAGAGACAGCTTACCTGTGTTATGCTAGGGTAGAGACGGTACAGGCTTACCTGTGTATGCTAGGGTAGAGACGTCCAGCTACATGTGTATGCTGGGTAGAGACGTAACCAGCTTAGCGCTGTGTATGCTAGGGTGAGAGACAGCTTGCCTTGTGTATGCTAGGGGTAGAGACGTACCAGCTTACCTGTGTATGCTAGGGTAGAGACCGTCACCAGCTTAACACGTGTATGATAGGAGGACGTACCAGCCTTACCTGTGTATGCTACGGGTAGAGACAGCTTACTGTGTATTGCTAGGAAGAGAGCGTACAGCTTACCTGTGATGCCTAGGGTAGAGACGTACCAGCTTACCTGTGTATGCTATGATTAGAGACGTCACCACTTACCTGTGTATGCTAGGGTAGAGAGGTACGCTTACCTTGTGTAAGCTAGGGTAGAGACGTACAAGCTTACGCTGTGTATGCTAGGGTAGAGACGTACCAGCTTAGCCCTGTGTATGCTAGGGTAGAGACGTACAGGCTTACCTGTGTAGCTAGGGTAGAGGACACCTACCTGTGTATGCTAGGGTAGAGACGTGACCAGCTTACGCTTGTGTATGCTAGGTAAGAGACGTACCAGCTTACCTGTGGTATGCAGGTAGAGACGTACGCATACGCTGTGTATGTAGATAAGAGACGCTACCAGCTTACCTGTCCTATGCTAGGGTAGAGACAGCTTACCTGTGTTGCTATCGGGTTAAGAGACGGTAACCAGCTTACCTGTGTATGCAGGTAGAGACGTAACCAGCTTACCTGTGTATGCTAGTAGAGACGTACCAGCTTAACCTGTGTATGCTAGGGTAGAGACGTACAGCTTACCTGTGTAATGCTTAGGGTAGAGAGTACAAGCTTACCTGTGTACGCTGCTAGGGTAGAGACGTACAGCAGCTTCTACCTGTGTATGGCTAGCGCGGTTCGAGACGTACAGCTTACGCTGTGTAATGCTAAGGTAGAGACGTACAGATTACCTGTGTAGTGGCAGGGTAGGGCGAACGTACCGAGCTCTACTGTGTATTGGCTAGGGTAGCAGACGTACCAGCTTACCTTGTGCTATGCTAGGTAGAGACGTAGCAGCTTACTTGTGTATGCTAGGGTAGAGACGTAACGCAGCTTACGTGTGTATGCTAGGGTAGAGAC
>NW_014582926.1:0-6937 GCF_000485595.1 Priapulus caudatus
TGAATATGTAAATGCCAAGAATATGCCGACATATGTCATGCCTAAATCAATGATACTTAAGCATGCTATGCCGCTCAAGGAATAACAGCTGCTCCACATTTGTACATTGCGCATCTCGCAGATACGAAAAATGCATTGGCCGTCACCTCCTGTCGAACCGCTAGGCCATAAGTGCAATTAACATACTTTTATAATCTATACACTGAACAAAGTTGTGCACCCTGCCATTTGTCAATTGTAGGTTGACGCGGACAGCTGTAGAGCCAAACCGTTAAGTTAAAAATTATTCGCATATGTTGTTCGTGTATCCCGGCCGACCATAACACTTGTCTGGCGGCATTTGCACTAATATTCACGTTAACCCACCCTATAGTATCGTATCCCGTACCAGTACAGTATCGTATAACGACTTATTCACTTTAAGACCACTCCCCAGGCTTAATCAATCACGCCTTCACCACGTTTGTGTACGTAATATTAATTGCGCTTTAAACAATAATTTATTCGATCACAGTGACATATATCTATATTTATCAATTCGGCTTCATCTTCAACTCAAGCCATTTTATATTCTGCCTTCACAAATTAAATCTTTCTGGCAATACACCTGACATCTTGACTCCCAAATACGCCTCAGCAAATGTACTATCTCAAATAGGCAGTTGAATCTCTAAACAAGTCACCGCTCTCACTTGCTAGTTCCTTTCTCTGTCATTCTTTCACTCAGCAAATATAAATTTCACATTCTTCACATTTAAGTCACATACTTCCCGGCTTACATAAGCTTTGCAGCTTATCTCTGCATACTACTTGGTTATGCTAGCTATTTTATGTATGCTTATACCCATGGTGTTCTTGTTTGTTTGCAGACTTACTTATGCACCATGCCACTAAATTCATCTTGGAACAATTACCACCTCATCCACAACGAGTGTATCTGCGGACAGCAGGGTGGCAACCATAAACTCTATCGATTTTAGTACCAGCATCGGCCATGCAATTCTTTAGTTAGGCTTCTATGCTACACTTCCGGTACAATTGAATATCTGGTGGTGCTGAAATATTAATGAGTGATATTGTGCCACTTACATTCGCAAACATCTTTAGCTATACACAGACAGAGTTGTGTAAGTATTCATCATGTATCCCAACGCCGATCCTGCTAACTTTAAATCATTACCTCTAGACCTTCCATTTCTCCACTTTCTGCTTATAAAGGGGATTGTGATGTCAGTTATGAAAAGCTAGTTTAATCACAGACCATACACATTCAAATTTAACAGCTGGTAGTCTAACCAGCTTCTGGCAATGAAAGATTAGGGACGCCGCATCGAAAATCCTCATCCCGTCCAGCGGCGCAGTCCAGAAGTACAACCAATCTTTATTCCTGCATAATTGATCATCTTCTTCAATCATAACGATGGGCCATTGTACTCATCTTCCATTTTGCCTGACAACTACTTCTGACAAACTGATAATCACATTGTTATGTTTACTGCTTACACTCCGTGCCCGCCTGCCGGTATGCCAATTCCTTTCTACCGAACTGTCGTGAAGCGTCAGTGCGGTTTTAAATTCTGATAGTAGTTTTACTCTCAATACCTTTCTAACTTACTCTGTGAATTATCTACACAACCACCTGGTTCCTTCTGATTAGGGCATACATGAATCACTAACTGCCTTGGTCGAGCGAGAACATTCGGTATAATCAAAACCGTTTACTTCGCACTTATCAGGCGCATGCGCTGAAATCTCACGATGCTTTCGTTTCTGGATACTTAGGTAACATGGCTTTTGTTATGCATGTTAGCAGCTCGATTTCAAAGCGGAATTTAAAGAGACGATGTATCATTGAATCACAACTCAGTAAATACATTAGGCGAGCGGAGGGTGGTGGTTGTGAGTGTAGACTAATGAAATTTTACAATTCTCACTTTATACGTTCTTGCATGAGCATCAGTAAAGCTGTTCTACTCACTATCATAAAATTATCATAATTATAATACACATATTCCTAACTAAATGTCTTAGAACGACCTGAATATCGCAATAGTTAATCGCTTCCATTTCTATATGAACTCACGTCGGAAATGAGAATTAATTATAAATCCCCAAAAAAATCTTTTTCGAATCAACCTTATACATTGCGTCAATGCTGTGTGGCACGTCTTTTTGAAAAATGTATATATGCTTGTTGGTAGATATGGTATCGCACCCCCCCCCCCCCGTCAATATCACAGATACCAGGTAGCTTGCTGCACGAACAACTCATACCTTTATCTAGACCTACACTTCCCAAGCTCACTGGCACGTGTGCACTCTAGTCAGATTTGATTACATCACACCTGTTCCGCAAGTGCCTAATGAACAATTATCTACTCACAAAACCAGTACATTTCTTGAAATACACAGCCTTGTACAATATCTGTTGTCAGTTGTTTTCTGACTCTGCCTGTCACTCAAATGGCAGTTACTCATAACTGTACCCGGTTTCTATAAACACCAGTCGCAGATAGGAGCAGATTTTGGCAACGAGTATTAAACTCCAACTGCTCATATACACTATACGACAAAAACACTTGTACTAAATTTTTAATCAAAATAGAAACAATTACAAATTTATACTGAATGAAATGGGCAGATATTTTGCGACGGCATATGCGAGACGTTTTTATCCCTCAGCTCCTAGCGTGTCCTACCTTTAAGCTAAACACTGAGCCAATAGTGGGTTGTGGACATGTTGCATCAAGTTCTTGTAAATACATCAATCTGTTTGTGCCTGTGGCGATTATTGAGGGCGAAAATGGTCCTCATTTCCCACTCATACTCACATATGTATAGTTGCAGTTCTTTCCTAACTCAAGCAAATTCTGGTGTATGCATCGTGTGGACCAACCGTGCCTATAAATATTAAAACGGCTAGCCGCCCCTTGCCACTGTATCTTATCTTCTTATCTCGGAGCGCCATACGCACTCTCACATATCATTTATTTTATAATTCTTATTTCCTAATCGAATCAGAAACTTAAGTAAATATACATATATAAAATATATATCTATAAATAATACATAAGAAGCATTTTTTTCCTCTCTACTTATAAGACAAGTTCTTTGTTCAGTTTTCAGGTCGTGCGTGCAGTTCGATCGATGAAGAGGGAACTTTTAAAGGTTACTCACAGAACCATGAGTCATACACTTTCTCACGTTACTATATATATTGTTACTTGACGCTGACACTGTTTCATCCTTGTGAGTTGTGACCAACTATAGCTGCCGACGCGCCTACATATGACGCAAATGGTGCAAAATCCTGAAGAGTAAAATGCAACTGCTGATCTTTCTCTGTCGATCTGCTTCGTGTGTTCCACATCGCTATTGCCGAACAGATTTGCGACGTGGGCAGATAAACCAGTTGCTTTTAGTCATGAAACAGAACTATGGCTTCTTGGTCTTCGTGATTAAACTGTACATTAGCCTTCATGTACGGTCACGTATATATTCACATCTCTTATCAGGTGTGTAGCCTACTCTTTCACAGAGGCCAACCTAATAACCTTAATCCTCAAAGAATTACCCCCTCTACCAACGGCCAGCTGGACTATAACTTTATATTAGCGAGTCAACGTTCATAAAACTCAATGGATATATACTATTTATATACTATATTATATACCTAATTATATTATAATGTATACAAGATACTTAATAAAACCTCAGTTTGTATACTCACCACTTAGTTATGGTAACAAAATTACTTAGTATGTTACTGTTTATTTGCAATCAACCCTTGCCACCAGCAAATCTTTTTTATGACTAGTGGGTAACTTCTGGGACCCTGACAATTAAGTATTGTATCTTATTAATATGTATTCCACAATTTAAGTTTCACTATTTGTAGCATTTTCCAGGATTGTAAATGCTTGTGATTAGACTAAGTACTCAGTAGGACTCGATACAACTATACAACAACATTATTACAGGGCCTCGAAAATTCAAGCGAATCCGCTACATCCGATAGAGGTAAATTACCCTAACGATTATTTAGGATTTACATGAGTAACCCGGAGTAAATCCTTCCTACGCCATATTGACAAATAACTTGCCGTTCTACAGTGCTCCTTCCACCGCTGCCAACTCTATCCTTATCTTAAATCACCTTAAATTCACACTAGACGCAGACACAGTTCCTTAGGGTTGTGGTGTCCGCTAGACCATCGTCCTATACCACGCACTTTTCACTTATCAACATTCCTACAAATAGTATATGCTTTTAACTTTACTAGTACTGATTAGCGCTTTTTATAACGCTAGTTTCATTCAGGACAGTTTCCTCCTTCCCATGCAATTTTTTTCTCTTCCTGAGTTAAGATTTTAGCCTCACCCTGTGACCGGACTATCTACTCTTACGATTCTTTCTGATCTCGCGCGATTTTGCTCTATCTTTCCGTGATCAGGAACAAACTTCGTACTTCCGTACGGCATATTTATCTCTTCATACAGCCTACTCTCCTAGCTCCTTCACATAACCTGGGTCACTCCTCCTCTCTCAATCCACCTGTGTCTTCTGTCGTCGTAAACTTCCTGCATCTGGACCCCAATGTTTTCGACGCCCATCTTGCTCTCCCTTCCCTTTCTATATGCTTATCATCCAGCAAGTATCTAACTATTTTGGTACGCCTACCCTTATACCCAGCATTGTTAGGTACTCGCTTGTCACCATTTCTGATATTAATCTTGTTTTTTACTAACCGGTTCCTTCCATAAAACCAGATATAGATCTATATCAGTCCTGTAGTCATCTACATTCTATGCCTAGTTAATTTGACGCTTGTTTTGATTCTAGGCCCATCACATGGCACTCGCATGCTCAATGATCCAAGACATCATTAGAAGCCTATGCCAGGCAAAAGAATCTGGCCCCAGTCCGACTTGAACTACACGAAAATTTGACGGCAGCAGCGAGTTAACTCTGTTCTAGTCTCTCTTATATAATTTCTAAGACAACACCCACGCATCACTTCCATAATCACTCATTCAAATTGCCAATTAAGAGGTGATAGTGCTGTACTATAACTGCAAACTTTACGAGTGGCATGTCAGTGTTTCACGCCAGTGCTATTCACCAGTCCCAAACATCACACTGTCACGGCATCAACTAACGATCTGTGGTAGGGACGACCTTCCCGCGTGTGTTGAGTGAATACCAAAAAGAACTCGGAAAATAAACAGCAGAGCGGTGTTGATCTATTGTGGATTAGGTGAGAACATCCATGCTATAAAAATTCACCAAGGCTGCCCATTATACTCGACAGGTCTATGCGATCAGAACGTGACATTCTGTTGAGTCGGACTATAGCCGCGTTCACACGTTTAGCAAGAAATCCGGCGATTTAGGCCGTTCACACACAAAATGCCGGTCCAAAAATACGGTATCTAAAACAGATCCGGTATTTGATTGTAAATACGCCGCGCTTCCCAGACCCCGAATAATTTGCCGGGCTTGAGAAATAACCGGATCTCTTCGGACCGCTCATTCCGCATATGAACGCTAGTACCGGTAATTCTCTGATACCTGCGTCTTTTATAGGACTGCGTCCGCGCTCGACAGTTCAGTTAATTCGAGTGAATGTGGCGCGGACATCTGCGTATCTTTACGGCAGTTGCGTGCGCTTGCATTGTTATTTCGCTATATGTTCGTTGATTGCTTTAAGTCAGTCGCACTCGCAAATACCGTATTTCTGGACCGCCGACTATCAGCTCGTGAACCCGGTCGCTGTATTTGTCTCAGATTCTCGATATTTCGCAATACCGTATTTCATTAAATCGACGAGGTCTCGTCGTGAACGACGGCCTTAATCTTCCTGTGACTGAGTAAAAGGGATAAGGAAAATCTTTGAGAAAACTTTCCGTAAACAATTTCTAACCGTACTGTTCAATTAAATCATTATAAACCCGCACGTCCTCGCATCGTGTAGCATTTGATTGTTGAGAATGTTGATCAAGACTTGAAACACATGTTGTTTTTTATATAAACCACTGTGTGCATGCATGTGTGCGTACATATGTGTGAATAGATATCCATGAGTAGCAGCAATACTGTACACTGTACAGGTCTCTCGACATTCCATCACGCTTCACCGTCAGTCATCGGTCAGTAGAACAATATGACTAATACACTGTTCTATGAATCGTAAATACATGTGTTGCTAGTAAATTGTCTGCTTTTAAATTTTAGTAAAGCCACTAAAATGGCAGCTTGTAGACAATCATTGATTTTGTACTGCATGCAGGTTATATTTAATAGAGTTGATGGCTCTACTTTCAGTAGCCATTTGTTATTGCTCTTGTTTTGTGGAATGTTTCGAAAGTGCAGCTACTGTCAAGTTCTGCTGTTGGGCTCTCCTTTTTGTGTGTATCATTTTACCTCTCTTTGCATTGCTTTCAGTTTATGTTGACTATTTCCAAACACCGTTGTTGGTGACGTTTGCCGTACTGATAGATGTTCTAGATGAGGAGGTTCGTATTTTCATTATCCTACTTTCTTTAAGATTGCTTTCCATCCCTCTAAAACACTACTCCCTTGAATTTAAGGTAGCCATAACTTCAAAAAGACCATTTTGTGGACTTTGTGCTGCTTTAAATCTCCTCTTTATCCATCTGTAACACTGTTGCCTTTAAACCTCCTCTTTATCCATCTGTAACACTGTTGCCTTTAAACCTCCTTATTATCCATCTGTAACACTGTTGCCTTTAAATCTCCTCTTTATCCATCTGTAACACTGTTGCCTTTAAACCTCCTCTTTATCCATCTGTAACACTGTTGCCTTTAAATCTCCTCTTTATCCATCTGTAACACTGTTGCCTTTAAATCTCCTCTTTATCCATCTGTAACACTGTTGCCTTTAAACCTCCTCTTTATCTATCTGTAACACTGTTG
>NW_014582927.1:0-2464 GCF_000485595.1 Priapulus caudatus
GGCGAGAGTGAGAGAGAGGGCGGGTACGAGAGAGGAAAGTCATGCGAGACGAGAGGGAAGAAGAGACACGGTCGGAGAGAGAGACCCGAGAGAGAGCAGAGAGAGTAGCCGGCAGGCGGAGAAAGAGAAGAGAATAGAGGAAAGAGACACAGAACAAGAGAAAGAAAAGAGAAAGAGAAGAGAAAGAAAAGTGGCAGGGTCTGAGAGCTCGTCTCCTAGAACAGACAAAGAGAAAGAGCAAAGAGAAAGAGCACACAGAGAAGAGATAAGAGAAAGATAAAGAGATAAGAGACAGAGATAGAGAAAATAGACAAGAAGAAGTAACCGTGGAGGACTGTCGCTATTCTGATCGCACAATCGAATCGTCTGTCGACGGAAGAAAGCCACAACCGGCGAAGATTCCGCACAGCACGCAATTTGGACTGTCACAATTAGTTTATTGTGTGTACCGTGTCCGTCGTGGCGTTGTAGATTAACCGGTGTGGCTCGTAACCGCGAGGCAGGACTTAATTATCCTTCCGTGTTCGTTGTTGTTTTTGGTAATGAACGGGACGCGTCTCCTAGCCCCCAAGCAAGTCCGGCCGAATAATGACGGGAGATCGGGTCGGATCAAATGTCGCCGGCCCCATTTTTGGAAATGATATAAATACGCAGACCGCTCGACAGAGATGACACACGACACCGAGCACGAGTTAGGAGGTTCCCGTACCTGAATGTAGAAAGCGGTGAGATACGAACCTAGTGGGTCTCCCACCTAGGTCTGCCGTACGATGTATAATTTGTATTTTACCTAATAAAAGCCAAGTGAAACACTAACTGGCGACTACGGCTCTACCTCTGCATCTACGCTGCCCGCATTGCTTAACTTTCTCACATTTGCTGACAAACACCGCTGCCACCCTTCCACGCTGTCGATTCTCGACGAACTGAAGTCATTCACACTTTCGCAGTACAACAATACTGAAGTCCAGTGTCCTGTTTCACCTCAGCTGGTTAGACTACAAGGTTAGACCTAATTGCTAAAACTAGAAATTTGAACTCGAAAAGCCGAAAGCGTATATATGTGATCTTCGTGCGAGTTCGTCTCCTCGGTTTCTTGAATAATTTCTTCGACCCGCAAGAAGTTATAAATTGCTGTATTTCTTGTCCGTTTCGATTTCGTGCAACTTAAATTAGATTCGAAGTATCGCAGACAGCAGTAGCACCACTCTCATCTATCCACGCTGTCACCAAAAGCTAACGAGACAGATAGACGGGCGAGAGTGTGTTGCAGAGAGGGAGTCGAGAGAAAAGGCAGCTCAAAGGAAAAAGACGCGAAAGAGGGAGGGGGCGAAGGAGAGAGATATAGATAGAGGAGAGGGAGAGAGAGCACGCGAGAGAGAAAGAGAGAGCGCGCGAGAAATAGAGCCCGCAAAAGAGAGAGAGAGAGAGAGCGCGCGCGCGCGAGAGAGAGATAGAGAGAGAGTAAGGGAGAACGGAAAGGAAAGGAACGAAAAAGCAGCAGATAAGAGGAAGAAGATCATGCGCGAGAGAGTGGTGAGGGACAGAGGAAGATATGGGTGGAGCGGGGGGGGCAGAGAAAGTGTGTTAAGGTATTGCACTCTCTAATTAACCAATCCGTGTTTGTAACGATTTATATCAGTCATGGTTCGTTAAAAACTGAATGCACACGTCAGCGGAATGCGTGCCACCAGCAAACCCAGACTCAAAGTGCCAGTATAATTTACTATATAATTACAGTAAAACTCGCATAAGTCGTCATGTAGGATAGCGCAGGCTCCCGCACAGAGGAAATATATCGCCTCACACGATTCCCCAAATGCAATCACTAGAAACAACACACCTCTACGCTTTAAGTGATAAATAATAATAGAACGCCGCAGGTAATCACTATACACCACGCCCGTAGCGTCCCAGTACACTAATGACTCGAGGGCCGATCTGCCATGAATATTCCCCAGGTATCACCCTCGGCTATTACCCTTTTCGTAGCAAGTCCAGTTTTTGCCTAGCTCCCGCACCCGATTCCAGCTCTACTTCTCCGAGCTACCTTCTGCCAACCTACCTTCACCCCGCCGAGCGCCTCCGCGAACCGCAACTCTAAGGTACGACATTACTTGTATTCGATTACGCGACACGCGGCGCGAGTGTTACGACGCGGAGACATCTGTATAGTATCACATGAGTGTGTTTGATTAGAGTGAAATAGACGCACGAAGAGTAGTTTTCATAATACTGTGTTTCTGTTATCTATCGACGCAACCTGCGCTACCCTCAAGACGGGTGTCACTACGGCACCTACTAAACCGAGAACCTGGTAACAGGAAGTGAAAGCCTTCCTTAGAGTCATCGTCTAACTCGTCAATTCGCATAAGTCGCAATGGAAGTCAAAGTCCAGATTTTCTCTCATAATAAATCCATTGGAATAGCCCCGCCTAAGTCGTCATTATAAGTCGTCATTATA
>NW_014582927.1:4057-6934 GCF_000485595.1 Priapulus caudatus
AAGAAGGAAAGGAGACCGACCGGGTCCCATGCGAAATTCTAGAGCAACTCTAGATCTATTTGCATCGCTATGGCAACGGCATTGCCGTGAAAGATTTATTTGATTACAAGTAGATCGCTGCCATGTAAAGTGTGCAAGTACTTCATTATCAAAACAGAATCCAAGACAAATATATTGCATGTAGAAAATTTTTAAAATTACACGAAAGTATCATTCATTTATTTGAAAAATACACATTAATTTCATACCGGCAATTCATTAAGTACTTGTGATATCACAACAATTTACAACAAATGATAAATAAATAAATGAATGAATAAAAGTATGAATAAATGAATGAATAAATAAATAAATGTCATGGCTGTCCCGAATTTACCATAAAACATGGAGACGGCTCCTTGACGGGTAATACTGTATTGAATTAATAATAATATGTAATAATGCGGAAGGCGTAGACTTGCCGATTAACTGAAAGATAATCATCAAGATTACTAAATACAAAGCATTCAGAAAATATCAGAAGTTACTATATAGAAATTAAACAATCAGATAATTACGTTACCAGAGATAACCTCAGACTTCGCTCATTTTAAACATCGGTACAAATATACGAAATTTTGTCTAAACATACGTTATAAATAAACTAATTATTAATTAATTAATGCACAGTCACTGACAGCTGAAGGTTTGAAAGCTGCATTCAGCCAGTAATTTCTAACCGGTTTTCTTATCGCAAGTGTCAGACAGTAGGTTCCAAGCTTTAATAAACGAGCGTTTGATATCTGCTACAGGTTCAGGCTGCGCTTTACTGACCGACTCCTCCATCTTCTCCCACAGCTCCTCAGCGCTGAGCTTTATAAGTCCGCTCTCACTCACCAGCGGACCGCTATCAAGACGTCTCAGTAACTCATCCACGTGCCGATCACGCAAATACGCGACCGGCACGTATGAGATTGTTTTATCACAGTCCTCGGCCAAAACATTGAAATTATCAATATAAGGATGCGGCATACATATGTTGCGCTTATTTGTACACGATTGTACATACTTAAATATTTTACGAACGATTACTGGGAACGGCAACGGATCCGCTGGCATGAGTGATGCGACATGAAGCAGTGCAAGTTTTAGGAGGTAGGAGTCGAGAAGTTTCCTAGGCCAAAAGCGAGTGGCGATATACAGCTTAATAACGTCTATGTTAACTGCACATAAATATGTAACGTCACTGTCTGTAAGCAACTCATCCTTATTCGATATGTTTCTACACTTATAATAACAATCAAGAACTGCCTTTGCTGTGATTAGAGCCTGGCGATAAACTGGATGGAAATTTCTGATCATATTGTTTTCCGCTACTGCCGTACAGACGGACCAGTGCGCATTATCCGTGTCCACGCCAGGCTTGGGTACCACGTGGTAGTGGTCATCAGGAAAGNAGTCTATCATTCATTTATTTGAAAAATACATATTAATTTCATACTACATATCGGCAATTCATTAAGTACTTGTGATATCACAATAATTTACAGCAAGTGATACATACATAAATAAATAAAAGTATGAATAATTGAATGAATAAATAAACCAATTATTAATTAATTAATGCACAGTCACTGACAGCTGAAGGTTTGAAAGCTGCATTCAGTCCGTAATCTCAAACCGGATTAATCTATCGCAGGTGTCAGACAGTCGGTTCCAAGCTCTAATAAACGCGCGCTTGATTAATGCTACATGTTCAGGCCACGCTTTACGGACCGACTCCTCCATCTTCTCCCATAGCTGCTCAGCGCTGAACGTTATAAGTCCGCTCTCACTCACCAGCGGACCGCGATCAAGACGTCCCAGTAACTCATCCACGTGCCGCTCACGCAAATACGCGACCGGCACGTGTGAGATTGTTTTAGCGTAGTCCTCGGACAAAACATTGAAATTATCAATGTAAGGATGCGGCATGTTGCGCTTATTTGTACACGATTGTACAAACTTAAATATTTTACGCACGATTACTGGGAACGACAACGGATCCGCTGGGTTGAGTGATGCGACATGAAGCAGCGCAAGTTTGAGGAGGTAGGAGTTGATCAGTTTCCTAGGCCAAAAGCAAGAGACGATATACAGCTGAATAACGTCTATGTGCTTTCCACTTAAATATGTAACGTCACTGTCTGTAAACAACTCATTCTTATTCGATATGTTTTTACACTTATTATAACAATCATGTACTTGAGGATCAAGAAATGCCTTTGCTGTGATTAGAGCCTGGCGATAAACTGGATGGAAACTTCTGATCATATTGCTTTCCGCTACTGCCGTACAGACGGACCAGTGCGTTTTATCTGTGTCCACGCCAGGCTTGGGTACCACGTGGTAGTGGTCACCAGGAAAGATTGTTGCGCCAGCTGGCTTGCCCGAGATTCGTACTGCCGGCGTGCAATCTACCGATATATTTAGAAATTTGAAATTTTCGCCGCCAACAAATTTCATATTCAATTGCGTGCACACTTTGTTCCATGCCAAAATATGTGACCTTTGTGTTTTGAAGGAATGCTCTCCGTTTTTCATGATATTTGATACAGCCTTGCACAATAGATTAACAAAATTTTCTTTAAACAGATTTACCGAAATATGCTGGTCTGAGTTTTCCTTGCGAATTGTTACAAAGCCAGCTCTATTAGATTTTGTGTTTTCAATAATTAATTTTTCTTGATCGATTTCGAATAGGAAGTCGTATTCGTTCGGCAGACCAGTTTTTGTGCGGTTGGCCGTGCTGCCTATCAGAATGGGCGTGCAGGAGAAGTCACTGCCTAAGCCTTTCATCTCCTTGCAGACTCGATCCATCAGGTCCTGCATGGCGTCCCGCATTTTATCGCATTCCCC
>NW_014582928.1:0-1623 GCF_000485595.1 Priapulus caudatus
CATAGTACATAGTACGTAGTACGTAGTACATAGTACATAGTACATACTATATAGTACGTAGTATATAGTACGTAGTACGTAGTACGTAGTACATAGTACGTAGTACGTAGTACATAGTGCGTAGTACATAGTACGTAGTACAGACTACGTAGTACGCAGTACATACTACATAGTACATAGTACGTAGTACATAGTGCATAGTGCATAGTGCATAGTGCATAGTACATAGTGCATAGTTATGAACTACGTACTATGTGTACTACGTAGTATGTACTACGTACTATGTAGCGTACTATGTACTACGTACTACGTACTATGTACTATGTACTACGTACTATGTACTATGTACTATGTACTACGTACTACGTACTATGTACTATGTTCTACGTACTACGTACTATGTACTACGTACTACGTACTATGTACTACGTACTATGTACTATGCACTATGTATTATGTACATAGTACGTAGTACTTAGTACGTAGTACATAGTACGTAGTACATAGTACATAGTACATAGTACACTACGTACTATGTACTATGCACTATGTGCTATGCACTATGTACTATGTACTATGTACTATGTTCGACGTACTATGTACTATTTACTATGTACTATGTACTACGTACTATGTACTACGTACTAAGTACTACGTACTATGTACTAAGTACTACGTACTATGTACTATGCACTATGTACTATGCACTATGTACTAAGTACTATGTATTATGTACTATGTACTACGTACTATGTACTATGTACTATGTACTATGTACATGAACTATGTACTATGTACTATGTACTATGTACAACGAACTATGTACTACGTACTACGCACTATGCACTATGTACTATGTACTACGTACTACGTACTATGTACTACGTACTATGTACTACGTACTATGTACTATGTACTACGTACCATGTACTACGTACTATGTACTACGTACTATGTACTATGCACTATGTGCTATGTACTATGTACTATGTACTATGTACTATGTACTATGTTCTACGTACTATGTACTATACATGGTACGTAGTACATAGTACATAGTACATAGTGCATAGTGCGTAGTACGTAGTAGGTTGTACGTAGTACGTAGTACATAGAACATAGTACACAGTACGTTGTACGTAGTACATAGTACATTGTACATAGTAGTACTACGTACTATGCACTATGTACTATGCACTATGTACTATGTACTATGTACATGTACTATGTACTACGTACTATGTACTACGTACTATGTACTACGTACTATGAACTATGTACTTCGTACTATATAGTATGTACTATGTACTATTTACTATGTACTACGTACTACCTACTATGTACTATGTACTATATACAATGTGCTATGTACATAGTACGTAGTACGTAGTATAGTACATAGTACATAGTACGTAGTACGTAGTACATAGTGCATAGTGCATAGTGCATAGTGCATAGTACATAGTACGTACTATGTACTACGTACTATGTAGTATGAACTACGTTTAGTACAACATACTATGTACTATGCACTATTTGCTATGCACCATGTACTATGTACTATGTACTATGTACTACGTACTATGTACTATGTACTATGTACTGCGTACTATGTACTATGCA
>NW_014582928.1:4814-5636 GCF_000485595.1 Priapulus caudatus
CTACGTACTATGTAGTATGAACTACGTACTATGTACTATGCACTATGCACTATGCACTATGTACTACGTACTATGTACTATGTACTACGTACTACGTACTATTTAATATGTGCTATGTACTATGTACTACGTACTACGTACTATGTACTCCGTATTATGTACTACGTACTATGTACATGTACTATGTACTATGGACTATGTACAACGTACTATGTACTATGTACTATGTTCTATGTACTACGTACTACGTACTACGTACTACGCACTATGTACTATGTACTATGTACTATGTACTATGTACTATGTACTACGTACCATGCACTACGTACTATGTACTACATACTATGTACTATGCACTATTTGCTATGCACTATGTACTATGTACTATGTACTACGTACTATGTACTATGTACTATGTACTATGTACTACGTACTATGTACTATGCACTATGTACTACGTACTATGTACTATGTACTATGTACATGTACTATGTACTACGTACTATGAACTACGTACTACGTACTACGTACTATGTACTACGTACTACGTACTATGTACTATGTACTACGTACTATGTACTATGTACTACGTACTATGTACAACGTACTACGTACTATGTACTACGTACTATGTAGTACGTACTACGTACTATGTACTACGTACTATATAGTATGTACTATGTACTACGTACTTCGTACTATGTACTATGTACTACGTACTACGTACTATGTACTATGTACTATGTTCTACGTACTACGTACTATGTAATATGTACTACGTACTATGCACTATGTACTATGTACTATGTACTACGTACCATG
>NW_014582928.1:6667-6934 GCF_000485595.1 Priapulus caudatus
CGTACTACGTACTATGTACTACGTACTATGTACAACGTACTATGTACTACGTACTATGTACTGCATACTACGTATTATGTACTACGTACTATATACTATGTACTATGTACTATGTACTACGTACTATGTACAATGTACTACGTACTATGTACTATGTACTATGTACTACGTACTATGTGCTATGTACTATGTACTATGCACTACGTACTACGTACTACGTACTATGTACTATGTACTATGTACTACGTACTATGTGCTATGTACTAT
>NW_014582929.1:0-6933 GCF_000485595.1 Priapulus caudatus
TCTCTTTCTCTTTCTTTATTTCCCTCTAGCTCTCGCTTTGCTCTTTACTCTCTTTCTCTCTCTCTCTCTCCACTTTTCTCTTGCTCTCCCCTTCTGACCATTTCTCCCCCTTTCTTTCCCTTCCTAGTCTGACGTACACACAAGCTATTCCCCAGGGGGGGGGGTGTCGGGGGGCTAACCGCTGCCTGGCCCCCAGCCTGTGTCATCTACCGGACCTACAGCTAGTCGTGGGGTGGTGGTGCGGGCGTGTTGAACTGTGTGTGCCGTATAGAGCGTGTATGTAGTAATAGTTGAACGTACAGATGATGCTACTACGATATGGTCTTGCTCTCCGTCTCTATCTTCCTTTCTTCCATTCGTAACCTTTCTCTCTATCTCTCTCTCTCTCTCATGATCTCTCCCTCTCTCTCTCGCTCCCTCTCTCTCTTTCTTTCTTTGTTTCTTTCCCTCTAGCTCTTTCACTCGCTTACTCTCTCCCCCATCTAATTATCTCTCTCTCTTTTTCTTTAATTCTCGTCTTTCTTTCTCTCTTCTGCTCTCTCGCTTGTCCCCTCGTTTCTGCGCCGCCCTCTCTCTCCGGCGCGGCACAGCGACACTAGCCTTACCCCATGATAGAGATATATAATATTATTATATATATGTAGAATTATTATTCAGGAGTAGATTAGATGAGGGATTAAGGGCAGGGCGATTAACTAGGGATCGCTATTTATGCTGAATCCTCGATAATAATATATATATATATAGGCAGAGAGCGAGTGCCGCGCGTCTATGTGTCTGTTGCCGATGAAAATGTTTCGCGGTATATTTCAGCTGCAGTTAGAAAGCCTGTCAGATCTGCGTGTGTGAGCTATTTGGAGCCGTTCTAGTCGTACAGCTCTCAGTTACAACGCCGCCGCCATATTCACTTTCAGAGAGCATCGCACAGTCGAAACCCTGTTCGTCTGCCTTGGCGACGCCCCTTACATCCCTCCAGGTTCCTCGGGATGAAACGCCACAACCCAGCGCCCGATGCTTTCCTCGCAGTCCGCCACCCACTCGCCGCCCCCTGGCTGGTCAAACCTGAATACGATGGCTACAGTAGTTTACCGCGAGAGTAGCTTCCGAGTACGCTAACTAGAACCATCGCCCAGGACGAATGCCGTAGGGCAGTCAATGTATGACTCAGCTTACCAAAAATACATGTCACGTCTACTTCTTATATGTAACATACCGACAACAGTCCTGTTATCATAAACCGGTATACCGACTCCCGCTATACCTTCGTTCGTACGCAGAACACTCCGCTCACCTCCTTCCCTAACGACCCATACCCGCAAACATATTGGCCATAAACAAAAAAAAAAAAAAAAGACGAAGAAAAAAAAAAAAAAAACAAAAAAAAAAAAAAAAATAAAAAAAAAGAAAAATAAAAAAAAAAAAAAAAAATGATAAAAAATAAAAAAAAAACACAAAAAAATAAAAAAAAAACATTAAATAAATCAAAAAAAAAAAAAAAAAAAGAGAAAAAAAAAAAAAAAAACATAAAAAAAAAAAATAAAAGAAAAAAAAAAATAGGTAGCTGCTCTAGCGCCTTCTTGATCAAACACGATTTTTTTCAACTCGTTAATATTGTCAATAATCTATTTCGGTATTATGCGTTAAAAGTATAAATCAACTCTCAGCCATGTGTCTATGACGACATGTGGTCAAAACTTAGTAGTATATAGAGCGCTAAGATCTACAACTTCTTTATACCGTCGTAGTGAGGAACGCCCGGAAGGATACGGTAGATTAGAAGCTTCTGATAATAGAATGATTGATAGATAACTCCAGAAACTCAAAGGTCTTAGTTGAGTGTGGTAAATAGTCGTCCGTGACTCCTTCCGCTGTAATACTTTAAACTTAAGCGTTTTTTCTTCTCCCTTGAAAATTGCCGCCGCCAGCCGTCTTGCGACTGGGTACCGGGGACGTCGTTTGTGAATCTCCCGATCGACTGCGGTTGCATCGACGGTGTGTCGCATCTAAAGTCAGCACGTGCTTATCCCCGAGAAAAACCAATATACAGGAGTATATCAATATAAGTAAAGCACAATTTACGAATGACTCCTGGTGTGTCGCTCGTGTCTGAGCGGGAACGTGCATTACCCACGAAGCGGCCCTGTACCGGCGTCGCGCTCAGGCCCCTCTCGTGTTCCTCTCTCTTTCTTATCCATTTTGTCTCTGTTTTCCTTCCTGAATCACACTTATTCGATATATAGTATAATATATTATTATATATATATTATATAGTATAAGTAAAGTCAACAGCCGCAAACTCCCATGTAGATTTAAAAACAAAGTCAAATTAAATAAATAAAGGGTTTTTTAAAATTTTAATTGACAACCTTTCGATGATTCAAGTCTTCATCAGTGTTTCAGCAGACCATTGGAATAGAACCGTAATATAAAGACCATCCATCCTGCCATCTCCATCACTACCTCTACCTGGTGTCAGTATCGAACACTGCCATTACGTAGCGATCAAGACATCGACAGATGTCGAAACGTTACAGTGCGTTAATCCATTCCACTATAAGTTGGGCTTTGAGGAGGAAGAGACCAGACGTGTTGCTCATCCGACTTCCAACGGTGAGGGACCCACGAGAATGAGCATGTGATATAATACATACGCACCCACGCCCGATACCTAAAACAACAACCGTGACTTGTAGTACATCTACGCCACGCACCGAAACGGCCCGGGAGCTAAGCAACCCAACCATACTGTATGAGAGATTGTTGACACTCGCTCCCCAAAAATGCCCTTTCCGAACTCCCCCTGCAACGTCTTCCTCTCCCAATCCAACAAACACCAACTACCCGGGAGCGTGACACGAGTCCACACACTCTAACAGATCGAACCAGCACCTCGAGCTAACACCGCCACGAGCGGTCCTGACGTCCGCGCCGCCCCGCGCGTTACTATTCAATATAAAGTTACATGTCTTAAAGATACGCTACACGGTCGTGCGCTAGCGAGATATGGCATAAATCGCACGTTAAACAAATTATTCGAACTTCAAGATGGCAAAGTAAGAAGATGTAATATAGCGTGTGAGTATTATAACACTTTTAGAGCGCTGCTATCAACACGACTACTCGTAGTGCATATGCACCTCGTGATTATGATGCAAGGTGGGTGGGGTGGGTGCCTAGAATTAAGGTAATATGCGATGGAAACTATTTTGTAACTTTGATCATGTTTTGATGCTGGTAGAGTCAGAACAACAGCAAAATTTCTGTGATCACCGATATTCACCAGCTCATTATCGACCATCCTATCCTCTCCACGTCTTATGCTTGCCTCTCTCTCTCTCTCTCACCTGTCTCGTCTCTCTCTTCTCTCTCCTCGTCTTCTCTCGTCTCCGTATCTGCTCTCTCCTCTGAATCGGGACGACGTCAGACTTCCGAAGGGGCTCCACCTGCTTCTCTCATCTGCTCTCTCTTCTTGTGTTGTTTCTCCGCGGTCTCGCAGCTGCACGCTCTCATCTCTCTCTCTCTCTCTCTCCCCTCCCTCTCTCTATCTCTCTTTCCTCTCATCTCTCTCTCACGCCTCTCTCTCTCTCCTCTCCCTCTCGTTCTCTCTCTCGCTCTCCATACTTATTAATGACCCATTCTCCTACAGTGGACTTCGTGTGTAAAGAAGGGTCAATATTATTCTCATTTAGCTCGTGTTTAATTGAATTGGCCGTGTCTGCTGTGCTGTTCTGTTGTGATACGTTGCAGAATCCAAAATGCATCGAGGCAACGGAATTCTGGAGAGGCGTAATTATTTCGAAATGATCTTGGCTACATAGATGTATATTATCTCAGCACGTCCGCAGTTCTGATGCTAGTGTGGTCACCCAGGGTGGTCATCTGTATTCAGCGTGCGTCAACAGAAGGAGCTTCTTGTACTGGTCAGTTTTGTACGCTGGTAGTTGGAATCCTTTGAGTTCAGACGGATCGGAACGTTCGTCGTGAGAGGCACGGGTGACTGGAACTCCTCCTTGTTGTATCTCTAGGGTGGTATCACCGTCTTTTGCCCGTTTGACTGGTTTAGGAAAACTGACGGGCATTGCTGGGTCCAGCCACTGATGATCTGTAGAGATGATGGTTAGTCCGCATATCACGACGGCGGTTTGAGGCTCCCATGATGTTAGGGACGATAGCATGTCTGTACACAAGCCTAGCCGTTCTCTGTGATGAAGCGGGCTGTACGGTGTTGTTATCTTTTCTAGTCGGGTCTAATATCTCTTCGTGTAGGTCGCCTATATATTTGCACCATACTGCCAATTATGGGCGTAAGGCTGAGATATGCTAGATAGCGTTTGGTTGCTGTGGACACCTGCGTAATGTTCTCCTACTCGCCGGAAGCCGCCGAGTAGATGTGCTTCTTGTAGTTGCTTTGAGTATGTGGTTGGTACCATTTGAAGGTTCATTGACCCCGTTGAACACCTAGTATGGATTGGTCTCCACAGCTCTTTGAGTTTTCTCGCCACAGAGGCAGTGTACATATACTGAGAGCTTGTTCCTAATGCGCAGTGATGTGAGACTTCTTTGCAGTCTGAACTGCATCCCCCGTTTTTTGCCACAGCAATTCATGATGTGAGGTCGTGCTCTGCAATTTTATAATGGTCTTGTGATGTTCTGATTGTCGCGATAGAGATTTAAGGACAATCATTGCAATAAACGGACTTGGAAGTTTACGCTCAGTGTCAGGCTCTGTTATGCTGACAGATGGAAAAGACAATGGCGCCAGTACCGTCCCTGGCACTCTGATTCACATGTACTCCTCGGATACTGTCTCCATTAAGTACTACTATCATAAGCCGGTTGCATTAGAAACGTTTGATAGTCGCACTGGTGTGTGGGCCTCTGACACTGTATCGGCGATTGACTTGCCAGTAATTGGCGATGGGTGTCAAATTCGCTTGCTAAATCGAGACCTAGCAATGTCCAATTGACTTCATTGTCGAAATCTGTATATGTCACTGGTTGTTGTCAACAGCTAAGACTCCACAGGAGAAACCCCGAACGGAACCCATGGTTTTTTAGATCAGGTTCAGTAATGCTGTCGTATGTGGTGTGTGTATAATTTTTCTACCGTTAAGTTTATATTGCCTTTGATTCGCTTCATGCGTCGTCAACAGTGACACCCTGTGTAACAAGCTCATCTATTATATCTTCTCTCGTCATAGGTGGTGTTTAATTTGATATTTCGGTAGTTATATTTCACTTACGTTTTTACTGCTGTTTCGAGCGTAATTTCCTCCTTTTGCGGTCACAATGTTGCTTTACCACGGGAGCTCGTGTGAACAATCGCTCATTACAGTGATATTCTCTCGTTTACTTCGTGTTAATATTGAATTCCGTCTGTTATATTTAACATACTTTCTCCTTGTTTCGCGACATATTTATTTCCTCTCATGTGCTCATGATGTTACTTTCGCAGTGGGACCTCGTGTCTGTAACAAGTCTCATATACATATAGTTTCTCAGCTCACATCGTTTACACTTCGTGTTTTGAATTGATTCACGCTGTTATATTTTCGCTAGCTTTCTACTTGTTTTCGATCAGTTCTTCCTCTCATTGCTTCATGAGTGACTGGTCCAGTGGACCTCGTGGTGTAACAAGTCTCATTAACATAATTCCCTCTCTCTCGTTTACTCGTCGTTAATTAAATTCGCTGTATATTTTACTACTGTTCTACTGATTGTTTCGACATATTTCCTCTCATTGCTTCAGAGTACTGGTCGGCAGTGGGACCGCTGCGTGTTGACAAGGCATGGCGTTGCCCGGCCCGAGATTGCTCTTTAGGCAGGCCATCTAACAGGCTGGCCATCCGTCTTCGATCGATCTCCCGATAAAGTAATTAGTCGATTAGCACTTAGACTGCACAGACGTCGTCGTTCTTTAAGCGCGACTATATTTTTTCTCAAGATTTCAGTCGCAAAGATGTGAACATTTTCGCTTTGCTCAACTAAAGAGCTGCCCCCATAGAAATTACTTGAATCAATTCGTAAATACAGGAGCATAAGAATCCCTATTTATGAAACACCCAGGCACAGATCTGCAAAAAGAAACATGCGTAAATAACGGCCTATAGAAATAATAAATAAATAAATAATATAATAGTTAATACATATATCATATAGTATATATAGTAATGATATATATTAATATCCTTTATTCGTCACATAAGAATAAAATTAAAGTGATAGTGCACGAATTTCCTATGGGTAAAATTTGTTAAAATTTTGTTGCTATTTTTTTATTAAAAGTAAGACTGGAACGGCACACACGATCGTCAAATCTACCAGAATAAGATTGTTTTCTCAGCTAAGCTAAAAATCCAAAAACGCTGACGATTTGCTATTAGTGTTGCATAAACATAATTGCTTGCTTATGGCTATGTATGCGTCAGCGTAGTGTATGTTCAAGCATCGAACAATATGGCAAAATTATGAGAAGTCTCTATGCCGCAATTAACTCGATATCAACGTGAAACAAATGACTATAATTTTGTGAAAACAATGGAACATATTTTTGTATTTTAGCTAATTTATTTAGCGTTGACGTAATCACTTTAAGCCGGTCGCACATCGTGAAGTAATTATTAAAAGATCGATAAAAATGATGCAGGTCTCAAAGATACTCAATGCGAAAATCCGAGTATTTTGACGCCTGCATAATTTTACTTGCTAAAATTACTCACGTGTGGCGCCGGCTTTGTAGCGTCCATATCTGGCCAGGCTGTGATAGGGTGTTTGCTGCTTACGGGGACCTAGGGTCACGTCATTCATTATCAGTGCGTCACAGCAGCATTGCTAGCTACCTCAGCAGAATATCTTCTACTTCATCGAGTTGTGCATCATCTCAGTGCTCTTCATTTCTGCGGCCGGTTTCATCCGAAGCGTACTCAAAGTCTT
>NW_014582930.1:0-846 GCF_000485595.1 Priapulus caudatus
TGTGTGTGTGTGTGTGTGTGTGTGTGTGTGTGTGTGTGTGTGTGTGTGCGTATGTGCGCGTGTGCGTGTGTGCGCGCTCGCGCGCGTGTGCGTGTGTGCGTGTGCATGCGTGTGTGTGTGTGTGTGTGTGAGCGCGCGCAAGTGAGTGATGGTGTGTGCTTATGTATCTGTTAGAGAGAAAGTGAGAGAAAGAGAGAGCAATAGAGAGCAATAGAGAGCGAGAGGCAGCGAGCGAGAGAGAGAGAGAGAGAGAGAGCGAGATAGAGAGAGAGAGCTAGAAAGAGTGCAAGAGAGCTAGAGAGACAAAGAAAACGAGAGGCAGAGTGTGTGTGGGGGCGTGCGTGCGTATATATATGAGTGTGCGCCTGCTTTAAATGCCAAAATTTCTCCCGGAAATATTAGATGTGCGTAAATGGATTTTCCCATGTGGTCACATTTATTGAGTAGGGTGATGAATATAAAGTAGTGGCCGGGGGTGGAAGGAAAAGGGGTACTTCCACCCCGTCGTATGGAAAAGGAATGTGGCTTCGAAAATCCTTTACGTCGCAAATATTCTTTTGCGGCGTCCATCTGGCGCTTGTATGCAAACGCCGCTCATCGATTTCCATATAATGCGTTCGTCATTGCAAGTGAAATACGAACGCTGTGTCGGTTTTCTAGTGGTAGCTATTGTATCAGTCGGATGCCAGCGTGTGTGTGTGTGTGTGTGTGTGTGTGTGTGTGTGTGTGTGTGTGTGTGTGTGTGTGTGTAGTGTAGTGTGTGTGTGCTGTGTGTGTGTGTGTGTTGTGTGTGTGTGTGTGTGTGTGTGTGTGTGTGTGTGTGTGTGTGTGTGTGTGTGTAGTGTA
>NW_014582930.1:868-1384 GCF_000485595.1 Priapulus caudatus
CCAACACTCAAACACACGACGGTGAAAACATAACCTCCGCCAAGCCCCTGGCGGAGGTAATAAAGGGATCGCCTATTATCTACTTCTGATATTATAATGTTACCTTGAAGGCTGCTGCCGTGCGGGGAAATGGGTACATCCGTTCTATACGTGTAGAAGCGCGTGTAAGTAAGACTAAGAGACACACGAGTGCTAATCAAAATTGTAAAAGCAAACCTAATTGTTTTGACGGCGCTGCAAAAACACTCGAACACGTGGATAATATAACGCATTCACTGTGCGTGCGTTCGCGCGCGCATGGGTGTGCATGTGTGTTTGCGCCCGTATGCACATGTGTGCATCCGTGTGTGCACGTGCGTTTGCTTGCGCATGCGCGCGTGTGTGTGCGTGTGTATGCGCGTGCGCGCGTGCGTGCGCGTGTGTGTACGTGTGCGCGTGTGTGTGCGTGGGTGTGTGTGCGTAGGTGTGTGTGTGGTGTGTGTGTGTGTGTGTGTGTGTGTGTGTGTGTGTGTGTGT
>NW_014582930.1:4325-5017 GCF_000485595.1 Priapulus caudatus
CACACACACACACACACACACACACACACACACACACACACACACACACACACACACACACACACACACACACACACACACACACACACACACATATGCATGCATGCAAGCGCACGAACGCACGCACACATGAAAGCATAAACACGCACACACGCACACAGGCACACACACGCACAAGTGCACCCACTGTTCTCCTACTGTACTTTAAGTCATCGCTCGTTACCCGAGAGGTTTATATCAAATATAATGGACAGCTTGAGTGGAATTTCCACCCGCGAACGCAATAACGGCAATAGACACGACCCGGGTAACACTGCGATGAAGAGAAAACCGAATTAGTGATATAACACACCGGCAAAAGAATCTATCTAAGCCTATATAATGCGCGCATGTCTGTGTGTTGGGTACATGCGTGTTTGTGCGTGCGTGTATGCGCGCGTGTGTGCGTGTGTGTTGGGTACGTGTGTATTGGGTACGTGTGTGTTTGCGTGCTTGCGTGCGCGCTGCGAGTATGTATGTGTTCAGAGAATGGGCTGCGGTTAGGCTAAATGCCCCAATCACTACTATAACAGCATCGTATTCTGTTAACGTCAATAAACGATAGACAATCCCCAAACATACTATACACACACACACACACACACACACACACACACACACACACACACACACACACACACACACACACACAA
>NW_014582930.1:5977-6924 GCF_000485595.1 Priapulus caudatus
CTGGTGGTGGTGGAGATAGTGATGGTGGTGATGCTGCTGCTGCTGCTGCTGCTGCTGGTGGTGGTGGAGATAGTGATGGTGGTGATGCTGCTGCTGCTGCTGCTGCTGCTGGTGGTGGTGGAGATAGTGATGGTGGTGATGCTGCTGCTGCTGCTGCTGCTGCTGGTGGTGGTGGGGTGGTGATGGTGATGGTGGTGATGCTGCTGCTGCTGCTGCAGGTGGTGGTGGCAATGCTGCTGCTGCTGCTACTACTGTTGCTGCTGCTACTGCTACTGCTGCTGTTGCTGCTACTGTTGCTGCAGGTGGTGGTGGCGATGGTGGTTGTGGTGATGCTGCTACTGCTGCTGCCGCCGGTGATGCTGATGGTGGTGGTGGGATCATTAATTATCGTCGGCGGCGCTGCTGTGCCCCGGGTGCGTGTTACGGCGCGGCGCGGCTCTGCCGTGTAGGGTAGGGTCACCGGAGGGCGGCGATGCGGAGTTTTTTCTACTCTCTGCGCGTTTGTAGAGTCACGTCATGTTGGCACTAGTGATGAATGAGGTTTAGTACCAAGGTCGACCACTATCTGCCCCCGCCGTCTCTACCCCTGCGACGATCGAGCGAGCGCCCAATCACTGCAGGCAGGCTAGCTACTGCTGCTGCTACTGTGAGATAGACGGCGTTTTTTTCCTTGCTCGAAAACCAGTTTTGTTTATTATTCAATAGACTACGGGCGCGTCCTTGGCCCCGTTGCACCTCGATCGCGCGTAAAACGATGGCGACGCCGTAGCGCCCTCTGTAGCCGATAGCGCGCAACTTGTGGCATCGTTATGGTCGTGCGCGGCGCACGCGGCGAGAAGCTGAACTCGTTCTTACACAACGCTCTCTCTTTCTATATTTCTTTCTCTTTCTCCACTCTGGTTCTCTCTCTCTCTCTCTCTCTCTCTCTCTCTCTCTCTCTCTCTCTC
>NW_014582931.1:0-6920 GCF_000485595.1 Priapulus caudatus
TAAATAGTCCAATATGCGTGCCAATGTAGCAATATGCCCACTTCAGCAGAATATATATATATATATATATATATTATGACAACTTATATTATTTATTATTCATTATATATGTATTAGCTATAGTCTGCACGCCAGTCTATCCGTACATAGAAGAGGCTGGCCGCTGTTGGCCTACAACGCGTTCGTGAGACTGTGTCAGCACGACCTCATTAAAACACTTGTCGTGCAAGGAGAAGGTCAGAGGATATATATGCGCGTTCCGCTATAACATGTGATCGGGTCTTCTGGTCTTCCTTACATGCACGCCTTCACGAACACGGACGATTTACCATGCACCAGAACGTAAACCCCCGAAGCTTCCCGCGGTAGTCTTGGCGAAAGATAAACACGGACATGGCTGGAGCTGGAGCGTGCTGACCCCGCGCCCCTGGCTCCCAGCTGCCTCTGTGTATGGCTTCACTAACGAGAACATCGCGCGGGGGCAAGCGGAAGAGAAGCTTCTTGCGTTTCCCTCTCCCGCTATCAGCGCCTCTATCGCTGTCGAGGGAACCCGGGCACCGGGTGCGTGAACCCCGCGAGAGCGCGCCCGGCATTCCTCCCCGCTTGTTTCTGCTTTGCGAAATGAAACCGAATACGACTTGTGCCGGTTGAATGCTCTCTGCCATTAAGCAACGAAACGAAGTGAGACCGTATGCTCGCAAAGCGCACGGAGAGGAAGGCCGCGAGAGTCAGGACATAGATCAAGGACGCGCATGAACGGACACGAGTGATGGGGGGAGCTTAATTCACAGTAGTAAGACACAAAGATACCACTCTAATACACCGTGTTAACATACGGTGTTAACACACGCGGTATTGACACGGTCGTATTAACATACTGCCTTAATACACCGTGTTAACATGCGGTGTTAACACACGCGGTCATAACACGGTCGTATTAACATACTGTCTTAATACGCCATTTTAACACGCCGCTAGAAAACATGTTTATTCTAGCGGGAAGCTTGCGATGTCACTGCATAACAACTCTCGCATGTGGGCACAGCGTGCGTGCGTGCGTGTGCTTGTTTCTCCGTGTTTATTTGTCTGTTTATTGAATTAATCACGTACGTTCGTTCGTGCGCGCGTTTGTTGAAACGGCGGGACCGCCGACATAATTTCACTCCGCCATCGTCATAATATATTCTCAGCCCGTCGGAGCAGAATGATCGAAATTCATAATATTATTTCGACAGGGGGCGCGCGAAAACACATGACGTCAGACGTAAGCGTCGCGACGGCGTCGCTATCGTTGCAGCGTCGCGTTGCCAATGGCAATGCGCAGACACGTCGCCGCGGCGACAGCGCGCAGAGTATGCTGCGCTCGCCGTAGAAAGTCGCGGAAGTCAAAATAAATCATTTCGCTGTCAAAACAAGAAGCAAATCTCGTAGTTCTGTTACGAAGGTTGCTGGTTCCCCATCTCTCTCTCACTCTCTCTCTCTCTCTCTCTCTCTCTCTTCTCTCTCTCTCTCTCTCCTCTCTCTCTCTCGTTCTCTCTCTCTCTCTCTCTCTCTCTCTCTCTCTCTCCTCTCTCTCTCTTCGTTCTCTCTCTCTATGTTCTCTCTTCTCCTCTCTCTCTCTCTCTCTCTCGTTCCTCTCTCTCTATCGTTCTCGCTCTCTCTCTCTCTCTCTCTCTCTCTCCCTCTTCTCTCTTTCCTCTCTTTCTCTCTTTTTCTCTTTCTCTCTCTCTATTTTTCTCTTTCTATGTCTCTCACATACTCCTCCACCCCTGCTTCTCTCTCCCTCTTTCTCTCTCTGTTTCCCCCTCTGGCAGTATCGTGCAAAGCGGCAAGTTGGCCCCCCAGCAAGGTGGCCTCCGTAACAATCCACACACGTCGCCACTCTTCACTAGCAACAATAGCATGCTCTTACTCCCACACGACTACCTCAACAGCTACCACACGACATACCTCATTGCACCATCAACGTACCTCAGACAGCCTACCACGGACTAATTATCAACTCCACACGACTACCTCAACTGCCACCGGCCCACCACACGAACTACCTCAACTGCCACACACGACTACCCCAACAGTTACCACGACTCCCTGCAACAGCCTACACACGACTACCTCAAACGCATCACACGACTACGCTCAACTTCCACACACGACTACCTCAACTCACCACGACTACCTCAACTGCACCGCACGACCACGCTCGTCCAAGGCTATCCGGCTATCTGCATGCACCGCAACTCCAGCGTCAACAACGCCGTAACGTTATAGAAGATCCTACTACCGTAAACCTAGAGACTTTTCCGATAATTCTCGCCACAACTGGTTTCAAAAGCAATCGCGTCATCACCAAAGCAGACAAACGAGAATGACAAAAAAGGTCGAGAATCCTCAACCTATAAGTCAGCGACAACAGAACCTAAAAACGCGCCTAAGGTGTCGGTCGCTACTCGCTTGGGTTCTGGGCGCAAACATCTCCATTCTCCGGCACAGCCGTCAAGGTAATTTATGACAACAACATCATCGCCTTATACCCTGTAGCTAAGACAGCAATCGCCTGCATTGGTTTACCCGATATACGTGCGACGGCCCAGAGCAACGAGGTGATGAGAGCACGTTCGGCCCTGCAGTGCACGGGCACGCGTACGCGCCATTTAGCGGATGTCGAAATCGCTGCTCCTGAACATGCCAAACCTACGCGGCACGCGAGAACGACAAGTCCGGCCTTGCGTAGGCACACCGTGTCGTTGTTCTTTGATGATTAATACCGACCGCGCGGTCCGTACAGTGTGTATACATGACACCAGCACACGGCGGTCCTGGCTCACATGCGGCCGCGAGCTCGCGCGCGGATGCAACAAAAAACGCAGGTGTGCGATGCGCGACAGCTATAGCCAGACGAATACACGGCCGCCCAGGCGTAAGCACCCGCAGCATCGCCTCGCTTCCCGCCTCCACGCGATGGAGAGTGTACAGCCATCATAGAATGCTGAGATGTGTCACACCACATAGAAATGTGAGATGTGTCACCAGCCCACATAGAATGTGAGAGGTGTCACCAGCCACATAGAATGTGAGGATGTGTCACCAGCACATAGAACTGTGAAGATGTGTCACCAGCCACATAGAATGTGACGATGTGTCACCAGCACCATAGAATGCTGAGATGTTGTCACCAGCCACATAGATGTTGAGATGCTGTCACCAGCAACATTAGAATGTGAGATGTGTCACCAGGCCACACGAATGCCAAATGTTCGGCATCTTGCCATACACGTGGATCAGCTTCCCCACCCATCTAATCATCGCCATCGCCAAACATATCATCATTCTATGAAAGCCGAAAACGAACACAAATAGCGCGTTGCGAATTCGCTGTCGCATTTGTGCACACGAGGAGTTGCGTTTGCCTACAATGGAGAAACAGCGTTATGGTACGCTCACACACGCTAGCGCTTATTGAATGCAAAACTCATCGTGACTGAAGCGGCCTGCTGACAGATCCAAGCGTATCGGCCGGAATAGACGACACGGACAAGATTTTGCTAAGCGAGCCACCATATCCCACTTTAAATCTCCTGACATCAGTTACTACATACGCCAGAGTTAGATCTCTGCGATTTATACTACCCGAATACAACGTATATTATGTTCCCAGCCACCAACTATAGCGCAAACCCATAAACTATCGCCTATAGTAGCGCGACCTTTCATTTGTCGAAATGTTCTCACTTGACTATGGCGCCTACTGACTGATGTCTGTGTTATAGTTGCTTGGAAGTCGCGTGTAGGCATTGCGTCATTTCGTGTGACAATGAAACTCCGCCATCACTAGCTATCACCACCACGTCTGGAACGCTTCTTAGAGTCAAGGTTGGATCCTGGCGTACCTTTTGAAAAAAGCACCTAGTTCCTTTGATAGGCGCATTAATATATATATATATATATTATATATTATATATATAATATATACATATATATATACACATATATATATATTAGCAACCACTCTCATTTCACAAAAGTCCGGGTATTTAGGCGAAGAAAAGTTGGCCGCGCGTGCGCCTGTACATTTATAACTGCGCTATATTAAAAACGCCACTGACGCGATGTTTTACTCGATACAGCGCCGCATCTCACCAGAACTTCTCCCGGTGAAATGCATCTCAACTAGAGAGAGTAAAAAACATAAGAGCAAAAGAAAATAAAAACATCTAACGGAGAAGCCTGCCCCCTGCATCGATCTGCGATCGGTATGACGTTGAGGCCGCCAGTCGAACAGCGCGACGACGGCGTGCTGTAGCCGCCGACAGCACCGCCAGAGAGCAAACACTCGGTCTTGCCAACATGCCCGCGTCTATAGTGCTTACTAATACGCGACAGGTTGGCACGAGGATGAGGCAGGGCGCGAGGAAGGTAGGCAGGTGCAAGAGGAGGAAGGCAGGGGAGAGGACGCAGGCAGGGGAGAGCGGAGGCAGGCAGGGAGGGGGGGCAGGCAGGCGAGAGAGGAGAGGTAGCCAGGGGAGAGGGAGGTAGGCAGGCGGCGAGAGGCAAGCAGCAGGCGGAGAGGAAGGCCAGCAGCGGGGCAGAGGGGGCAGGCAGGGCGCGAGCAGGGAAGGGCAGCGAGGGGAGCAGGCGAGGCAGGCAGGGAGAGGAGGGCAGGCAGGGGGAGAGGGAGTAGGCAGGCCGGACAGAAGGGAGGCAGCCAGGGCGTAGAGGAGGTAGCAGGGGAGAGGGAGGTAGGCAAGGGCGGGCGGGGCGGGGGGGGGCGGGGGGGGGGGGGCGGGGGGGCGGAAGAGGGAGGCAGGCAGGGTAGAGAGGTAGGCAGAGAGGAGAGAGAGGCAGGCAGGGGGAGAGGAGTTCCCGGGGGCACTACGAAGACCAATCGGTCGTCTTGTGTGCATATCAACAGTGGGAGACTTCAAACGTGGTATTCGCATCATTGGCGCGTCTGCCCGCATGCGTACGTGCGTGCGTATGTAAGTGCGAGAGTGCAAGCGTGCGCACTTGAATACTTCGTTACGGCCGCGGCGCGAAATAGAAATAGAAATAGAAATTTAGATATAGCGCGCAAATTTGCAAGGTTGCAAAAACCCGAAGAGGAACGTGAGTGAGTGTGCACGCAGCTTCGATTTCAGGAAATGAGACGAAAATGCGGCGGAAATTCAAAAGAAACGCACGAACGCCGCCCCCTCTCCTCGCGACACGATGCGACATGTGCCCGCGACCCGACCACGCCCTGACACGCCCCGTCAGTCCCCACCACCATCGTCATCGTCAGAATCGCCGCCACCGCCCCAGCAGCGATTATCACCACCTACCCTCAAGTCGGTGACGAGTCGTTTTAGCTTACTCACTTGCAATCTTCTTTCCAGTTGCAAACCGCGGACACATCGCGTGCGAGTGAATCTCGACTCAGCGAGTGAATGAATCATGAGTTATGAAAAATGAGTTATGAAAAATCAGTGAATTATCAAAAATGAGTGAGTTATGAAAAATGAGTGAGTGAATGAAAGTGAGCGAGTGAATCCCGACATTAGCGCTACATATACTAGATCACCTTCTCTCCCCTTCTATCCTACCACTACCTTCACCCACAGATCCTTCTGTCTCTACATCTACTAGCTCACCTTCTCTTCCCTTCTATCCTACCACTACCTTCACCCACAGATCCTTCTGTCTCTACATCTACTAGCTCACCTTCTCTTCCCTTCTATATACTAGATCACCTTCTCTCCCCTTCTATCCTACCACTACCTTCGCCCACAGATCCTTCTGTCTCTACATCTACTAGCTCACCTTCTCTCCCCTTCTATCCTACCACTACCTTCACCCACAGATCCTTCTGTCTCCACCCCGCGACGCCCTCCCCACCACCCCTCTCCCTTCTCGCACAGTAATCATCTCTTTGTACGGGTACGTGATATCCACGGTACGCACCAGCTGGGCTGCATGCATGCCGTAGTATTACTCGTGACGTCAGCGCGTCTGCATACGCGCACGCGCGCAGCATCTCCGCATCCGGGAGTCTGCGGCTGCTGCTGCTGCGAGAGAGAGAGAGAGAGAGCGGAGGAAAAAACACGCGAAAGCGATTCGCAGATGCTGCTGCTGCTGCTGCTGCTGCTGCTGCTGCCAGCGGCTTTTATTACATCCTGTGCGTAGCGGGCAGTGTTATTAACGCGCGGAGGTCGTGGGGGAGGAGGAAGAGGAAAAACTCGGAAGTCGGGGGGAGCGAGGGGGGGGGAGGGAGGCGGGAGCTCTCCAGCAGAGCGCGGCGACGATCCCACCGAAATAGCATAGAGCAGCTTCCGCTACAGCTTCCGTTCCAGCTTCCGCTATACCTTCCGCAAGGCGTGTGTTTCTGGAGCGAATCTGAAAGTTGCTGCGTCGGCGCGGTTATAGGCTGGGCCGCGTTCGTGCATATGTACATATTTAAAACGCCCACGTCAGTACACAAACGGGTATTTATTTATGCACGAACATTTTGCGTATAATGGAAAGGACGCTGTTTGAATGAGACGGCAGAATTTGATGCGCTATATAGTAGTCCTCTGTACGACATTCGTCTCTCTCTCTCTTAGAAAACGTATAAGCTAGATAGATCCCGTTACGTCCACACGTCTTATCGACGGACTGGCAAGCACGGCTGGAGTAGAAACACGATGACCTTTAACGAGGCATTAATATTTTTTTAAAGGTTGGATAAAACTAGATGATGATTCACTGCTGCATGAGCGCGCTGAAACAGCATGCGACTGCAATTATGTTTTAATGAATTTTGGTCAATAAAAATTATAAGACTTTTACACAAGACAGATGGTATCTACACGCAGATGACGAGAGGGAAATATAAATACGGTATCCATAGATATATATATATATATATATATATATATTATGGCTTTATTTCTAAGTTACGT
>NW_014582932.1:5000-6918 GCF_000485595.1 Priapulus caudatus
CCGCTCGTACCATTCCCCCCGGGCCGGCTCGTACCTTCCCCCGCCGCCGCTACCTTCCCCCGCGCTCGTACCTTCCCCCCTGCGCTGTACCTTCCCCCCGGGCGCTGCGTACCTTCCCCCCCCGCCTCGCTACCTCCCGCCCGTCGTCCCCCCCTCTCGGCACCTTCCCCCCGCCGCATCGTACCTTCCCCCCGCCGCCTCGTACTCTTCCCCCCGCGCTCCACTTCCCCCCGGCGCTCGCACCTTCCGCCCGCGCTTCGGTACCTTCCCCCGCGCTCGTACCTTCCTTATCAGCAGCACGTTACAAGCCAGCCACGCCACAATCGATTTCTACTTTGCGACACAACTTGACCGCCAGCGTCAGAATTCGTGCGTTCTTTAACCGATCGTGAATAACATTTCCTGCTGTCCCGCAGGAGCAGCAGCAGCAGATAGCAGCCAGGTAGCAGCACATAGCCAGCAGCAGCAGCAGTTAGCAAGCAGCGTTAGCAGCCAGCAGCAGACAGCAGCCAGCAGGCAGTAGTAGAGCAGCTAGGCAGCAGCAGAGCAGCACAGTTAGCAGCACAGCAGCGCAAGTAGCCACAGCAGCCCAGCCAGTAGCCAGTACAGGAGCCAGTAGCAGCGCAGCAGTAGCAGCAGCAGACTAGCAGCAGCAGCAGCAGCAGCAGCAGCAGCAGTAGTAGCAGCAGCAGCAGGTAGCAGTAGAGTAGCAGCAGCAGCAAGTAGCAGCAACGCACAGTAGAGGAGGAGAGGAGTGAACCACGCACCCCTGCACGCCACGCACGCACGCCACGCCACGTAACGCACGCCACAGAGGTGGAGTGAGAAGAGACGGCCAATAAAAACGCTGCGCTAGTGATCTAGGGCTGCGGTGTGTAAGGGTAGCTTACTATCGGGTCTAGGCAGAGTTAGTCGCGCTTGTCAGCTGCTGACTGCTGCTCTGCTTGCAGGCCTGCGCTGCTTCGACAGGCACGCCGGAAATCAATATTACAGTAAGAGGCCCGCGGCCATCACTGAGCATGATAGCTCTAAGCTGTAAACATCCAGAGCATGCAGGCAGGCAGGCAGGCAGCGCAAGGCAGGAGAACAGGCAGGCAGGCAGCGCAGGCAGCAGATAGGGCAGGCGAGGCAGCGCAGCACAGCCAGCGCAGGCATGTAGGCAGGCAGGCAGAGCAGGCAGCAGGCCCAAGCAGCACAGGCAGGCAGCAGGCATCGTAGCAGCGCAGGCAGGCAGGCAGGCAGGCAGGCAGGCAGGCAGGCAGGCAGCTGGCAGCGTAGGAAAGCAACCAGGCGATGCAGGCGCATGCAGGCAGGCAGGCCAAGCAGGCAGCGCAGGCATTGTAGCACGGCAGGCAGGCAGCGCGCAGGCATGTAGGCAGGCCAGGGCAGGCATGTAGTGCAGGCAGGCATTGTAGGCAGGCGAGGCAGGCGGCAGGCATGTAGGCAGGCAGGCAGGGCCAGGCAGGCGAGGAAAGCCAACCAGCCATGCAGGCCAGGCAGGCAGGCATGAGACAGGCAGGCATACATGCAGACATGCACGGCAGGGCAGGCAAGGCATCAGGCAGGCAGGCATGAAGACTAGGCTAGGCGAATGAAGGCAGGCATGAAGGCAGCAGGCAGGCAGGCAGCGCAGCAGGCAGGCAGCAGGCAGGCAGTGCATGGCCAGGCAGGTCAGGCATGAAGACAGGCAGCGCATGGAAGGCAGGCATGAAGCAGCAGGCAGCGCAGGCAGGCAGGCAGGCAGGCAGGGCAGGGAGGCAGGCAGGGACGCAGGCCAGGCTAGGCAGCAGGCAGGCAGGCAGGCAGGCAGGCATACAGCCATGCAGGCAGGCATGCAGAACCAGGCAGGCAGGCAGCGGATGCCACTAAAACTTGCGCTAACACTTATGGATGTTGATGCCAGTCGACCACAATTCCT
>NW_014582933.1:0-6910 GCF_000485595.1 Priapulus caudatus
GGGGGTTAGACAGAGACGGAGTGACAAGTGTTAGAGCGTGATGGGAGACAGAGATGCACGACGAGAGAATGGTGAGCAGATGGATAGGGAGAGAAGAGAGCGAGAGAGAGACGAAAGATTGAAGAGCGAAAGTGAGAGAGAGCGGCAGTCGGAGCGAAAGAAGTTAGAGAGAGCGGAGACCAATGAGAGGAGGGGCGACAGAGCGACGAAGCGAGAGATGAGAACAGCCGAGAGAGGAAAGAAAGACAGAAGCGAAAGAGGAGAGGAAGAGAAAGAGGGCAGACTGAGAGAAAGATTGCCTAGGGTAGGTGACAGAGGAGACGCGAGAGGGGGGCAGAAAGAGTGACGACGGGTTTACACGGCACCAGAGAGAGAGAGAGAGAGGGGGGGGGCAGAGAGAGAAGGAGAGGGGGGACAGAGAGAAGCAACTAAGAAGAAGGAACACACCTAAAGAGTTGAACCTTTACTTTCCCGAGAAAGTATAACAACTTAACAAGAAATCCACAAAACAACATCTATATTAAAACGAGAACAAAATCAAATAGAACGAACAATATGACAAAAGGAATCCACGTCTACTTAATACACCAGAAAGCTCAGTAAAACTAACTCATCTATAAACTAAAGATACAGCACCACTAGTCGGTAGTCCACCTTAGGAAGCTAGGTCACAATATGTCTCCACTGAGGCAGCGCTATGCTTCTATCATTTGTATAGTTAGTCTAAAGAAAAACTAATATGTTGGAATTGTCAGGCACCAAACTCTCCCTCCCCAGGTTAAAAACACCACTTGCAGTAGAGAATACACTTTCATATTTCAGCAGAATAACAGATGAGTTGTAAGGTCATAACGCTACAGCAAAACGGTTGTTTACTAATACTACCATATTGTATCAGATTGTTATTCTTAATTTTTTTCAGTGCCGGTGTCTACTCAGTGAACTGCAGGCAGTAAACTTGCATCCACACTTGTCGCACACACGTGTTCGGCTTTTATCCCGTGTGAGTGCGCATATGTTTCCTGAGGCCACTGGAGGTCGTAAACTTATATTCACATCTCTCACACGCAAACGGCTTCTCTCCCGTGTGAGTGCGCATATGTATCTTAAGCATACCGGACGTAGAACACTTATATTCACATCTCTCACACGCAAACGGTTTCTCTCCTGTGTGATTGCGCATGTGTAACTTAAGCATACCGGACGTAGAACACTTATATTCACATCTCTCACACGCAAACGGTTTCTCTCCCGTGTGAGTGCGCATGTGTATCTTAAGCATACCGGACGTAGAACACTTATATTCACATCTCTCACACGCAAACGGTTTCTCTCCCGTGTGAGTGCACATGTGTCTCTTGAGATTACTGGACGTGGAACACTTATATTCACATCTCTCACACGCAAACGGTTTCTCTCCCGTGTGAGTGTGCATGTGTCTCTTGAGATGACTGGACGTAGAACACTTATATTCACATCTCTCACAGGCAAACGGTTTCTCTCCCGTGTGAGTGTGCATGTGTCTCTTTGAGAGAGCGAGACTCTTATATCTGTGTTCACATATATCGCACACTGTACGGCCTCTCTCCCGTGTGATTGCGCATGTGTGGACTTAGATTACTGGAGCGTAGAACTCTTATATTCACATCTCTCACACAGCAAACGGTTTTCTCCCGTGTGAGTGCGCATGTGTACCTTGAGATGATTGAGGATAGTATATCTATGTTCACATATATCGCACGCATACGGCCTGTCTCCCGTGTGAGTGCGCATGTGTGACTTAAGCTTACCGAACGTAGAACACTTATATTCACATCTCTCACACCCAAACGGTTTCTCTCCTGTGTGAGTGCGCATGTGTACCTTGAGATGATTGAGGATAGTATATCTATGTTCACATATATCGCAGCGCATACGCCGCCTCTCTCCGTGTGAGTGCGCATGTGTGGACTTAAGCCTACCGACGTAGAACACTTATATTCACATCTGCTCACATGCAAACGGTTTTCTCTCCCGTGTGGAGTGCGCATGTGTACCTTGAGATAACCGATGGTAGTATATCTGTGTTCACATATATCGCACGCATACGACCTCTCTCCCGTGTGAGTGCGCATGTGTACCTTGAGAATACCGAGGGTGGTATATCTTTGTTCACATATATCGCACGCATACGGCCTCTCTCCCGTGTGAGTGCGCATGTGTCTCTTGAGATGACTGGAAGTCATACACCTATATTCACATATATCGCACGCATATGGCTTTTTACCCATGTGAGTGTGCATGTGTGCCTTGAGATGACTGGAGGTCGTACACTTATATTCACATATATCGCACGCATATGGCTTTTCACCCGTGTGAGTGTGCATGTGTGTCTTAAGCATATCAGACGTAGAACACTTATATTCACATCTATCACATGCGTACGGCTTCTCTGCTGTGTGAGTGCTCACATGTTTCTTGAGATAACGTAACTTGGAGCCGGCGTATCCACACACATAGGACTTCTCTCCTCCAGGGCGTGGCATATCTGAATGAGAAGGCTCAATCAGACAGATCGCAGGTGCTCAGTTCTGCCTCGTTTCGAGCTCTCGCTAACGCTCTCCTGCTGGGAAAATAATGTCAAAATAATTATCATCATTGACATACTGCAACACTGTATGTCACTGCCCCAGACGTAACAAGGTATGCTACGACAATGGGGTCACGGCTACAAATCCGCCAGTGGTGACCTCACCAGATTTAGCAATACGCGTGCGGTGATGTGTGGGAGAGTGGATTAAAAGCTCTTGCATCTGCACAGAGAAAACTTTGAATCGATCTATGCAGGGCTACTGCTGACGTTCGCCACTTTTGCAAAATGCGATGAATAAATAACAGTGGTGATTTTATGACACTTACGTGACGAATACAATTGGCCGAATGGTTTTCCCCCCGCTCAGAAAATTACTAGTTAAGTTTAAACAGTGGCTATAGTTTTTTATTGGTGGCTGAAAAATAACTTCGGTGCTCAAGGTTTTAACTCACAGCTTTAAAATATGCAGAGGGAGCCCTGCTATGCACAGATAAGGGAGCCTTCCTGTTTTTGAAGTCTGCCCCTGCTTTGGAATCTCCTTATCTCCGTGTCTCCTTTTCTTGAGGTCTCCCACACCTTGGAATAACTAAGGGTAGGGAAATCCACTAACTGAATTGCAGTTATAATCCTAACACAGAATAACCATGATCCTACCGTAATCTTACCAAATCAAATTTCTAACCCTCACCCTAAGCTGTAAACTAACCCCAACCGAATTGTAACCCTAATCACAGCATAACAGAAGCTCCAACAATTACCCTTACTACTATCACTAACCCTTCCCCTAACTCTAACACTAACAAAATCGTAACCCTAATCACAGGCATAACAGAAACTCTGACCATTACCCTTACTCTATCACTAACCCTTTACCCTAACTCTAACACTTGCCCTCCTTGGTGCCTTACCCTAACTCTAACACTAACAGAAATCGTAACCCCAATCACAGCGTAACAGAAGCACGGCCAGGTGCGCGTGCGTGTAAACTATTCATGTAGCCTGCACGCCAAGTTGGGCTGCAGCAAGCGTAATATTGAGTAGCCACTCTGACGTGTCTACGCTGCCACCGGTTGTACTGTTTACCCAGGGAGAGTCATTGTGCCGACTAGAAATCACACGCCTTAGGAGTTCTCGCCAGAGCACTTTTGAGTATCGGCGCCGATACGCGGTCATTTCGGCGCCGATACACTGTAATTGTTCGGATACTCACTCAAGCAGACCCGATACTCTGTTTTGCTGTTAATGTGCTTATGTGCAATATCTTGATAAATCTTCAATAAATGCCTATATTTTGTGATAAATACCATTTTAAATCCCTCCTTGCATCGCGCGATATCGCCTTTTTTGTTTACTACCGATTGGAGACTTCTGTGCGGGTTCACGCGCAGGTCAATTATGTCACATGCTACGAGATTTAGTCGATCGTTTGGCGGGCTATTTGATAAGACTATACAAGATTGGATCATCTCGTTTAGTCATCAGGGATTCCGCAATATGATTGGCTACAAATTTACTATAATGAACTCGATGACCTCGTAGTACGATGCTGTTTGAATATACTGCTACATTTGTTTGAATTTTTTTTCCCTCTCTTTTTCTGACCTTCACCATCAATCAGGATGGATAAATTTATAAAACAATGGAAGTCCAAGAAGGATATTCTCAGTATTACTTACAAGTATACTCAGCAATTATTTACAGTATTACTTTCTACAATATTTGTAGTTGGGTTCAGTGGCAGTGCTACCAGAGAAAATCTCTTTTTAAAATATTTATTTTCGTTGTCACTTTAATTTTTATTAATTATTGTGGTGGTGAACAATTATTCAATATTTTGATTTACAATACTAATTTAATTGTTATGTTTATATTTATATTATGGCATTATGCAATTATATTGTTAGTATTTTATGTCATTTCATGGATCATGAGCAGCACATTTCTCAATAAAGCAGGCATCAGATGGAACTTGTGCTACCTGATATTTTTAACTACTTTTTGTAGTAAATATGCACTATTTTTCTGTCAATAAAACCTGCCAATTTGTGATTTAAACCCCTCAGAATGCAGCACAGAGCACCTAAAAATCAAAATTTTCCTGGGGGGGCATTCCCCAAGACCCCCCTAGCACATCGCCTCTGGCGCCCGCCATACGTTCGGCAGTTGGATGCGGCATGCAACCAGGAATGTTGAAATAAAGGCTGGCTCTTCTGTAGACTATATATTTGTGTGTTCGATTTATTTGCGTTGATTACTAACACAACCACATACAACATGGTGGCAGCGGTAGGATTTACGAATCACCATGATAGAATGGACGATGACATATCTGGCTAGCTTGCAGCATACGAGAGACGAGATGAGAGTCACTACAGTACAGTCTGGGTGGCTACAGCCTACATTCCACGAAGGCGAACGACAATGAAAAAGGCGGGAGAACACGCGCAGCTGTGCCGCTAAAGCAGGAAAGACACAGGGAGCGAAAACATCCAATAGCAAGTCGGTGAAGAAGACCACGGCTGTTAATAATAATACTGTCAAGAAAACTGCAAGTGCGGTGCCTTCATGGCAATAAGCCGACGCGCACAAGGCCGCGAGTTCTAAGACTGCAACGAGTGATAGAAGAAAAGGCCGTTGTATTCGCCCACGCTGTAGGCAAAAAGGACGCATCTTAGACGTATCTGGAAAAGCAAGTGTCATCATATGCCAATGCGAAGGAGAAAACGAGGCTAGCGCAGCCAAAGACTATAGTCACATTAAGAGTAAAAGAAGAACGGTATTGTTGAACGATAGCCAGTAAAACGAGTGGTCCCGGTTTAGTATGTGTGTTAGCGTTTTTATATGCAAGCAGCATGCTACATGATGTAACAAAACCAAGACTAGGCAAGTCTATAAATAGACTCGACGCATATATAGACCGAAGCAATAGAATTTTATGCTTTATGCTGTATATTAGCGCTATATGTATAGACTAATACTAGTAATACTAATAGGTATAGTAGGCTATGTGTATTAGTGCTGCATGCAAATGGGGTCACGGCTACAAATCCGCCAGTGGTGACCTCACCAGATTTAGCAATACGCGTGGGTGATGTGTGGAGAGTGGATTAAAAGCTCTTGCATCTCACAGAGAAAACTTTGAATCGATCTATGGCAGGGCTACTGCTGACGTTCGCCACTTTTGCAAAATGCGATGAATAAATAACAGTGGTGATTTTATGACACTACGTGACGAATACAATTGCCGAATGGTTTTCCCGCTCAGAAAATTACTAGTTAAGTTTAAACAGTGGCTATAGTTTTTTATTGGTGGCTGAAAAATAACTTCGGTGGCTCAAGTTTTAACTCACACTTTAAAATATGCAGAGGGAGCCCTGCTATGCACAGATAAGGGAGCCTTCCTGTTTTTGAAGTCTGCCCTGCTTTGGAATCTCCTTTATCTCCGTGTCTCCTTTTCTTGAGGTCTCCCACACCTTGGAATAACTAAGGGTAGGGAATCCACTAACTGAATTGCAGTTATAATCCTAACAGAATAACCATGATCCTAACCGTAATCCTTACCAAATCAAATTTCTAACCCTCACCCTAACTGTAAAACTAACCCCAACCGAATTGTAACCCTAATCACAGCATAACAGAAGCTCCAACAATTACCCTTACTATATCACTAACCCTTCCCCTAACTCTAACACTAACAAAATCGTAACCCTAATCACAGCATAACAGAAACTCTAACCCATACCCTTACTCTATCACTAACCCTTACCCTAACTCTAACACTTGCCCTTGGTGCCTTACCCTAACTCTAACACTAACAAAATCGTAACCCCAATCACAGCGTAACAGAAGCACGGCAGGTGGCGCGTGCGTGTAAACTATTCATGTAGCCTGCACGCCAAGTTGGGCTGAGCAAGCGTAATATTGAGTAGCCACTCTGACGTGTCTACGCTGCCACCGGTTGCACTGTTTACCCAGGGAGAGTCATTGTGCCGACTAGAAATCACACGCCTTAGGAGTTCTCCCCAGAGCACTTTTGAGTATCGGCGCCGATACGCGGTCATTTCGGCCCGATACAATGTGATTGTTCCGATACTCACTCAAGCAGACCCGATACTCTGTTTTGCTGTTAATGTGCTTATGTGCCAATATCTTGATAAATCTTCCAATAAATGCCTATATTTTGTGATAAATACCATTTTAAATCCCTCCTTGCATCGTCGATATCCGCTTTTTTGTTTACTACCGATTGGAGACTTCTGTGCGGGTTCACGCGCAGGTCAATTATGTCACATGCTACGAGATTTAGTCGATCGTTTGGCGGGCTATTTGATAAGACTA
>NW_014582934.1:0-1087 GCF_000485595.1 Priapulus caudatus
CTCTCTCTCTCTCTCTCTCTCTCTCTCTCTCTCTCTCTCTCTCTCTCTCTCCTCCCCACTCGCCGATCACACGCACTCTTCCTATACGCCTCTTCCTCATTGTCCACACCTCCTTCGTTCTCACACCTTCTTCTCACCACGACCACTCTACCCCCTCTTTCCCCGCCGTTCCCTCAGCAAGAGAGCCCGACTGTCACACAGACAGAGCGACGATGGCATTTCATATGGTCTGTACCGTAGCCGCAGCCATGTATGCGCGTGTAGGAGACCGAGTAACAAGTGCAATCGACAAAAGCCCGGCGCGGTAGAAATGGCCGCAAGCTGTTGGATCAAACTAAAGTGCCGCCTGTCAACATTGACTAGTCAATCAATGCTACACCACACAAGTATCAGAAGCTCGCTCGCTCTCGCTCTCTCGCTCGTTCTCGCTCGCGCGCGCTCTCTCTCTCTCTCGCTTGCACTCTCTCTCTCTCTCTCTTTCTCTCTTTCTCTCTCTCCCCCTCTCTATCTCTATTTCTCCCTCTCTCTATCTCTCCCTCTCTCTCGCACGCGCTGCACTGTGTCTGTCTGTCTCTCGCTCATTCTCTCACGCCTCCGCAACTCTGTCTCTCTTCTTCCCCTTCTCTACCCGCTGTCTTTGTCTTGCTCTAGCGCGGCTCTCTCTCGTCTCTTCCTCTTCATCTCCCCATCGTTTCTATTCATCTTTCTTTCTCTCTTTCTCCGTCTCTCTCTCTCTCTTTCTCCGTCTCTCTCTCTCTTTCTCTCCTTCACACACCATTCTTTCTCGCTCTCACCCTTCTCTCCGTCACTTAAAAATTGCACGCACACGGTTGTTACTAGCACGACATTATTTGTAACGTAAAAAAACTACCCGCGAATTTAGCATAAAATCAGCCCAGGAAAAAAATCCCCTGTCGAACGCGAAAGCACACGGTAAGCTTCAATGCCAGGGTAAAGTCGTGCTCATCTTAACTAGAATTAAAGAGAGGGAGAGAGAGAGAGAGAGAGAGAGAAAGAAAGAAGTGAGAGAGAGAGAGAGAGAGAGAGAGAGAGAGAGAGAGAGAGAGAGAGAGAGAGAGACGAGAGA
>NW_014582934.1:2466-2771 GCF_000485595.1 Priapulus caudatus
ACAGTGTCACCAACGCTCTCTGCGTTACGGTGACAGTTCTGACAGTGTCACTAACTCTCTCTGCGTTACGGTGACGGTTGTGACAGTGTCACCAACGCTCTCTGCGTTACGGTGACGGTTGTGACAGCGTCACCAACTCTCTCTGCGTTACGGTGACAGCTGTGACAGTGTCACCGCACACTGCGTTATGGTGATAGTTGTGACAGTGTCACCAACTCTCTTTGCGTTACGGTGACGGTTGTGACAGCGTTACCAACGCTCTCTTGCGTTACGGTGACAGCTGTGACAGTGTCACCGCACACTAT
>NW_014582934.1:6485-6905 GCF_000485595.1 Priapulus caudatus
AGGTGTAACACAGGTGTAACACAGGTGTAACACAGGTGTAACACAGCAGCCCGCGGCCACGCCACCTCCTACAAACATCTCCTTCCCCTCCCTTACCAGGAGCATTCCTCCATTAGGCGTAACAGGAAGCGGTAGCGGTAAGAGAGGGGAGTAGCGGTAGAGGTAGTTCAGACTAACCATGGTGCGGCCATAGCAGAGTGGAGTGAATCTAGGTCTACCACAAGTATAGTCTCACTACACACACACACACACTCACTTATAGTACTGTCAGACTAACCATGGTCCGGCCATAGCAGAGTGGAGTGAATCTAGATCTACCACGAGTATAGTCTCACTACACACACACACACACTCACTTATAGTACTGTCAGACTAACCATGGTCCGGCCATAGCAGAGTGGAGTGAATCTAGATCTACCA
>NW_014582935.1:0-1977 GCF_000485595.1 Priapulus caudatus
CGAGTGTCGTTGCCCGCGGTGTGACGCGAGTGTCGTTGCCCGCGGCGATGCGAGTGTCGCTGCCCGCGGCGACGCGAGTGTCGTTGCCCGCGGCGACGCGAGTGTCGTTGCCCGCGGCGACGCGAGTGTCGTTGCCCGCGGTGTGACGCGAGTGTCGTTGCCCGCGGCGATGCGAGTGTCGCTGCCCGCGGCGACGCGAGTGTCGTTGCCCGCGGCGATGCGAGTGTCGTTGCCCGCGGCGATGCGAGTGTCGTTGCCTGCGCTGACGCGAGTGTCATTGCCCGCGGCGATGCGAGTGTCGCTGCCCGCGGCGACGCGAGTGTCGTTGCCCGCGGCGATGCGAGTGTTGTTGCCTGCACTGACGCGAGTGTCGTTGCCCGCGGCGATGCGAGTGTCGTTGCCTGCGCTGACGCGAGTGTCATTGCCGGCGGTGTGACAAGAGTGCCGTTGCTCGCGGTGTGACGCGAGTGTTGTTGCCCGCGGCGATGCGAGTGTCTTTGCCCACGGCGACGCGAGCGTCGTTGCCTGCGGCGACGCGAGTGTCATTGCCGGCGGTGTGACGCGAGTGCCGTTGCTCGCGGCGATGCGAGTGTCGTTGCCCGCGGCGATGCGAGTGTCGTTGCTCGCGGTGTGACGCGAGTGTCGTTGCCTGCGGCGACGCGAGTGTCGTTGCCCGCGGTGTGACGCGAGTGTCGTTGCCCGCGGCGATGCAAGTGTCGTTGCCCGCGGCGACACGAGTGTCATTGCCGGCAGTGACACGAGTGTCGTTGCCCGCGGTGTGACGCGACTATCGTTGCCCGCGGCGACGCGAGTGTCGTTGCCCGCGGCGACGCGAGTGTCATTGCCGGCAGTGACACGAGTGCCGTTGCCCGCAGTGTAACGTGAGTGTTGTTGCCCGCGGCAGCGCGAATGCCGTTGCCCGCGGTGTGACGCGAGTGTTGTTGCCCGCGGCGACGCGAGCGTCGTCGCTCGCGGCGATGCGAGTGTCGTTGCCCGCGGCGATGCGAGTGTCGTTGCCCGTGGCAACGCGAGTGTCATAGCCGGCAGTGACACGAGTGCCGTTGCCCGCGGTGTAACGTGAGTGTTGTTGCCCGCGGCGACGCGAGTGTCGTTGCCCGCGGTGACACGTGTGTCATTGTCCCCGGCGACATGAGCGTTGTTGCCCGCAGCGACGCGAGCGTTGTTGCCCGCGGTGTGACGCGAGCGTCGTTGCCCGCGGCGACGCGAGTGTCGTTGCCCGCGGCGATGCGAGTGTCATTGCCTGCGCTGACGCAAGTGTCGTTGCCCGCGGCGACGCGAGTGTCTTGCCTGCGGCGACGCGAGTGTCTTGCCTGCGGCGACGCGAGTGTCTTGCCTGCGGCGACGCGAGTGTCTTGCCTGCGGCGACGCGAGTGTCGTTTCCCGCGGCGATGCGAGTGTCGTTGCCCGCGGCGATGCGAGTGTCTTGCCTGCGGCAACGCGAGCGTTGGTGCCCGCGGCGATGCGAGTGTCGTTGCCCACAGCGATGTGAGTGTCGTTGCCTGCGGCGACGCGAGTGTTGTTGCCCGCGGCGACGTGAGTGTCGTTGCCCGCGGTGTGACGCGAGTGTGACGCGAGTGTCGTTGCCTTACAGCACCACTGCCGCGCTTGTGGACAGATCTTCTGCAGCAAGTGTTCGTCGCGTGCGTGCAGCATACCCAAGTTCGGCATCGAGCGTGAGGTGCGCGTCTGCGAATCCTGCTACGAGAAGCTGAACAAGTGAGCATTCATTTCTTGCTTTCAGTAGTGTGTGGGGGGCAGGGCGGCTGCGAATCCTGCTGCGAGAAGCTGAACAAGTGAGCATTCATTTCTTGCTTTCAGTAGTGTGTGGGGGGCAGGGCGTCTGCGAATCCTGCTACGAGAAGCTGAACAAGTGAGCATTCGTTTCTTGCTTTCAGAAGTGTGTGGGGGGCAGGGCGGCTGCGAATCCTGCTGCGAGAAGCTGAACAAGTGAGCATT
>NW_014582935.1:5249-6905 GCF_000485595.1 Priapulus caudatus
TCTATGTATGGCTATGTATGTCTATGTAATGTCTATGTATGGCTATGTAATGTCTATGTATGTCTATGTATGTCTATGTATGTCTATGTATGTCTATGTAATGTCTATGTATGTCTATGTATGTCTATGTAATGTCTATGTATGGCTATGTAATGTCTACGTATGTCTATGTATGGCTATGTATCGCACTAGAACTGTATAACATAAACCTATCACACTATAACTATATCAGAATATAACATAAACCTGTCGGTCCTAGTGATTACTCTCGTGCAACGGTGATGACTGACGGTCGATCCAACCGACGTTGTTAGCAGGTTACGCGCCACAGATGGGCTACATGCCGCAGGGGGGCTTTCAGCCGCCTGCGGGCCCACCCACGTCTGGCTACCAACCGCCCCCGGGACAAGGCTACCCCATGCCAGTTCAGGGAGTACCACCACCGACACACACGGGTGGCCAGGGACCACCGCCTGGTTCTATGCCTCAGGGGCAGCCACCGGCCACTACTGGCGTGGAGTACTCGCCCTACATTATGCAAGGTTTGTGAAGTGAATTATAAGTAAATACAAACAATAACTATATACTACTGAACAATAAAGTAGAATTCACTGTCATTTTTACTGAGTGACACGTAATGTAGAATGATCACAGACATTTGCACGTCCCTCTTTTAGAACAAGATGCCCCGAATAACTTGCTATATAAGCGCTTCCGATAAAATTGTCTCGAATATCAGTTGTTTTTTCGCTGGTGGAAAGGATGTCACATGCAACCTTCTATCATGTGCCTACTGATAATATATTTTCTCTAGAAAGAGAATGTTATGTGCAACCTTCTATCATGTGCCTATTGATAATATATTTTCTCTAGGACGAGAATGTTATGTGCAATCTTCTTTCTTGTGCCTATTGATAATATATTTTCTCTAGGAAGAGAATGTTATGTGCAAACTTCTTTCATGTGCCTAATGACAGTATATTTTTCTTGCCCGTAGGTATGGTGACGTCTATGCCAGGCATGCATCCACAACAAGGAATCCCTCCCACGACACAGTTTGCACCGCATCCCGGAGTGATGGCCCCACCGCAAGGAGGCCAAATAGGGATGTACCCCCCTGCGTCAGCAGTGCAGCAGGGCCAGTCTGGAGCACCACTACCGCAGGGGATGTACGGACAAGGGCCTACATCTGGGAACCAAGCAATGCACCCACCACCCCAGCAGCAACAGCAGCAACAGCAACAGCAGCAGCAGCAGCAACAGCTCCTCGATTCTCAACTCATATCTTTCGACTAACAGTACTCGGTGTTCCCCGTGGGGTTTCTTTTAAGAGTAGGTTTTCTTTTAGGAATGCAAATGGTATTCTGATTCATTGAAGCTGCACCAATGCTAATTCGAAGTCAGAGCTATTACTTATCAAGTACTTATCTAACCAGCTTGGTCATTAGTTTTGTTTAGTTCGAGCCCCCGAACAAAGATAAAACATGAAAAACATGACTATTCGTGAAAAAGTCACCGTGCAAATTGTAAAGATCCATTTTACACAGCTAGTCTTACTTTGAGTGGTCGGAAGTTCTTAAATTGACTACAGTAAAAACCCGCGTATAAGAACATAGATTTTTCCAAGTTAGCCTCAATATGTTCTTATATAAATGG
>NW_014582936.1:0-251 GCF_000485595.1 Priapulus caudatus
TGTAGGGGAGGGGCTACATTGTAGGGGAGGGGACGACACTGTAGGAGGGGGCTACATTGTAGGAAGGGGACGACACTGTAGGGGGAGGGGGCTACATTGTAGGAAGGGGACGACACTGTAGGGGGAGGGGACTACAATGTAGGGGGAGGGGGCTACAATGTAGGGGGAGGGGACTACAATGTAGGTGGGGGAGGACACTGTAGGGGAGGGGGCTACAATGTAGGGGGAGGGGCTACAATGTAGGGGGAGGG
>NW_014582936.1:2037-2502 GCF_000485595.1 Priapulus caudatus
TGGATGGATGGATGGATGGATGGATGGATGGATGGATGGATGGATGGATGGATGTATGGCTGGATGCATGCACACATGTACAGCGTATGCCCCCTCTAGCGGACCTGTGACATTATTAGGCTTTGTGTATTTGCCACTCAATCAGTGCATGCCGCACTCGTAAAAAGTAAAAGAAAAAACTACAAGCCATGCGCTACGCATCGTAAACCCATAAAAAGATAATAGTCTTTGTAAGTAGAGTGTATAACGTCCTCCCACTCGTTTAACGATTTAATATAAGTTTCATTAATACATGGAAGTATGAATAAAACGACGATCGAAAACCGAATCAGCCAAATAATAGCTGCGGGAGCGAGCCAACAGAGCAAGGCGCCGACATTACCCTACACATGCCCTCTCTAACTGTCAAACTGTGTTGTAATGTTTATATTAGTTTAGAGTTGATAGGTAGAGATTGTAATTGAT
>NW_014582936.1:3980-4918 GCF_000485595.1 Priapulus caudatus
ATATTACATCACAGCTCATTATATTACATCACAGCTCATTATATTACACCACAGCTCCTTATATTACATCACAGCTCATTATATTACACCACAGCTCCTTATATTACATCACAGCTCATTATATTACATCACAGCTCATTATATTACATCACAGCTCATTATATTACATCACAGCTCATTATATTACACCACATCTCGCTCAGACCGCTCATGACACAGTCCTCTAGAAACGACGACATGTATAATTGCAGTCTCACCTCCTCTACCTCTCCCTGCTCCTAACCCTTCCGCGCATAAACTCTCCTAACCCTAACTCTAACCGTAACCCTAACCCTAATCCTAACCCTTCCGCGCATAAACTCTCCTAACCCTAACCCTAACCGTAACCGTAACCCTAACCCTAACCCTTCCGCGCATAAACCCTCCTAACCCTAACTCTAACCCTAACCATAACCCTAACCCTAACCGTAACCCTAACCGTAACCCTAACCCTTCCGCGCATAAACCCTCCTAACCCTAACCCTAACCATAACCCTAACCTTAACCGTAACCCTAACCATAACCGTAACCGTAACCCTAACCGTAACCGTAACCCTAACCCTAACCCATCTTTCATCTCAAACAACCTTCCCCCTCTCGTAACTATTATCCAGTGTCAACACGTCACCCCTTCGACCAGTCGTAGCCCTTCCTTCCTATTCGAAAACTACGCCATTAACAAGCTCCACCCTTCCCTCTCTGCACCCCTCAAAACCTTCACCCTTCTCAATCCCCTCCTCCCCCTTCCTATTCGCAAACTATGCCATTAACAAGCTCCACCCTTCCCTCTCTGCACCCCTCAAAACCTTCACCCTTCTCAATCCCCTCCTCCACCTCCTATATACTACACGCCTCACCCACCCTGTCCCTCCCCCACCTCCTATATACTACACACCTCA
>NW_014582936.1:6591-6897 GCF_000485595.1 Priapulus caudatus
AACTATAACCCTAACCCTAACCGTAACCCTAACCGTAACCCTTACCCTTCCGCGCATAAACCCTCCTAACCCTAACCCTAACCATAACCCTAACCCTAACTATAACCCTAACCCTAACCGTAACCCTAACCGTAACCCTAACCCTTCCGCGCATAAACCCTCCTAACCATAACCCTAACCTTAACCGTAACCCTAACCATAACCGTAACCCTAACCCTAACCCATCTTTCATCTCAAACAACCTTCCCCCTCTCGTAACTATTATCCAGTGTCAACACGTCACCCCTTCGACCAGTCGTAGCCCTT
>NW_014582937.1:0-630 GCF_000485595.1 Priapulus caudatus
AGAGAGAGAGAGAGAGAGGAAGAGAGAGCGAGAGAGAGAGAGATTCTCCGCATCACAGCATCCTATAGTCTAATCTCGCGCCGCTAGACAAACGTAATATAGCGTCTGCCCTGGTCGTCTGCATGCTCGGCAGACCGATAGCACGCAGCCCTACACGCAACATAACGGCAGTGCGACGCGAGCAGCATGAAACTACGTCGCTACGTCGTCGGCAGCGGCTATTCCATCCTATAGTTGTCCGTCGGCGGCGCCTTTTAGCTATAAATATGTATTTCGCGTGCAAAAATTGCGCGCGTGTGTGAGTAAGTGTAGGTGATAGATGGCTAATAGATGGCTAATAGAGCGTAGACTCACCCACGCCGCATGGATGGATGGACGGAGGACGGACGGACGGACGGACGGACGGACGGACGGACGGATTGATGGACGGATGGATGGATAGACGGACGGATGGACGGACGGACGGACGGACGGATGGATGGACGGATTGATGGACGGATGGATGGATAGACGGACGGATGGACGGACGGACGGACGGACGGACGGATGGATTGATGGACGGATGGATGGATAGACGGACGGATGGACGACGGACGGACGGACGGATGGATGGACGGATGGATGGATAGA
>NW_014582937.1:5003-6895 GCF_000485595.1 Priapulus caudatus
AGAGAGAGAGAGAGAGAGAGAGAGAGAGAGAGAGAGAGAGAGAGAGAGAGAGAGAGAGAGAGAGAGAGAGAGAGAGAGAGAGAGAGAGAGAGAGAGAGAGAGAGAGCGAGAGAGACTGAGAGGGAGTGGTAGAGCGAGATAGAGAGAGGAGGAGGGGGGACAAGGACGAAATGAGAGTCGAGGGTGAAATAAAAGGCTGTCGTATTGTTGTGTACGCTCTCGCACTCACGCAGAACAAAAGATGAGAGATCGTATCTCACAAAGCTTTGACATTCGCCGATCCATGTTCTCTCAGATCTCCGCGTCAGAGCCGTATATAGAGATCTCTAGTATATAGAGATCTCTATATACGGCTCTGCTTCGCATGCGTACGTAGCGCTCTCTATACACTCCTTATGCTGCCTTCATCGGCGTTCTTTATCTATTATTTTTATTTTTTTATTTTTATATGTCCTTTTTCTTTTTATATAGTGCGTATAGGGGGCAAGCAACAGCAACCTTTCGTCACACTGTTTCGTCTCTGGAAAACGCATTTTTAAATTTGTAGCGATAATATTCGGCAATAGAGAGTGAAGTAATTTGCATTATACACGCGCGGTAGATGCTCGCTGTCGTCTGGGAAGCATGAGAAGTGAGATTGGTCTTGCGTAAAATTGTGCTATTCCGTCAAGTGGCGTAGCCATGGTGACCGGTCCGCCGTTTTTTGTGAATCCGACTGCATACTGATAGTTCTCGAGTCTGAATCCTGAATCTGTGTTTGTTCGACATGAATGAAGTGCATGTTGTGTACGTGACGAAACACTGCGAGTATTGTTAATTAATTTCTGTTCGACGCTTATTCAGGCCTGCTGCCTATGGACGTTAGTTTTAACATTGGTCTTAACGATAACTTTTTTATCATAGACGTATATTCGACAGAAACGAGGTGAAGCTACGAGTTACTTATAAGCAGTGTATAGAGGGTCCGATCTACGAGGAATGTTCATTTTAAAAGTATTGTTACGACTAACCTTTGTTTCCCCACTGATCTCTATTATACTAACTATTACTACTACTATATAACTATTATCTAGTTATTATAATAGATATCAGTGAGGCCCCCAGGTCTCTGTAGTCAGAGGTTCCCGGATGTATACGTCACGGTAAACACAGCCAATGGAATATTTTCTCTCAATCGCGCGCGAACAGAGGTTGGGATCGATGTTGGATAACAGTAGAGAGTTTTGTCTCTGACAAGGGATCAATCTTCTACGATTATACGACGCATGCGCGGGAGGGCGGCGGCCCTTCCACTACGCATGCGTACAGACGCTAATACAAATACCACGGGAACAAATGGCGGCAAAAAATGCGAGAGAGAGAGCGAAGCAAGCGGCGGGAAAAAAATAAACCCGCGAAAACAAAATGGCGGGAAACGAAGAAAGACGACCGGAAAAAAAGATGGCGGAGAAAATTACTGAGGAAAAGAAAGAAAATTACAGGAGAGAAACTCAACAGAACACAAAGAACGAACGCAAAACGGCGACAGGAATTCTGCGCGGAAAATAAAATGGCTCGGGGATGAGGGGGGGGAAAGAGAGGGTGGTGTTGACGCGGTCACCACATAATATCTGTGAGTGTGCGTGCGTTAATCGGACATGGACCAAGCTGTTATTAGGCTAACGAGGGTCCAGCGATCAGAGTTCTAATGTACATCCTGTACTGTGTCCTGCGCCGCTATCGTGTGGGCGTCTAGTGTGCTAGAGTGGCTGCCGGTTAGAAGGTCAGAGAGAAGCCCATGGTAGTAACTATGCGGCTTCTCCTTCCGTCTGTAAAGGATGCCGCTGTCGCCGTCTCTCTCTCTCTCTCTCTCTCTCTCTCTCTCTCTCTCTCTCTCTCTCTCTCTCTCTCTC
>NW_014582938.1:0-1278 GCF_000485595.1 Priapulus caudatus
CTCTCTGTCTCTATCTCTCTTTTTCCCCCTCTCTCTCTCTCTCTCTCTCTCTCACTCTCTCTCTCTCTCTCGCTCTCGCTCTCTGTCTTTCTCTGTGTACGCGTGTGATTTTCGGCTTAGATGAATGATGCTATGTAGCGGGATTCCGTCTTCATCCCTGCACTCCTCAGCCTCTGCACGTCTGCTAGCGGAGAGAGGCGTATATATCGCGTCTGCCTCTTTTTCTTCTCTCTCTCTTTCTTTCTTTCTTTCTTTGTTTCCTTTTCTCTCTCTCTCTCTATCTTTTTTCGCTCTCTCTTTCTTTCGTCCCTTCTCTCTCTTTCTTTCTTTCCTTCTCTCCCCCTCTCTCTATCTTTCTGTCTGTCTGTCTTTCACTATGTCTCTCTCTCTCGCTCTCTCTCTCTCTCTCTGTTTCAGTCCCCCACTCTGTGTGCTCCTCCCTGCCGCGCATGTGTGCGGACGACGCGTGCGTGTGTGTGAGAGCGATCTAGAGCTGTGAGGCTGCCGCTGCCGTGACGGGTCGCCGGTGCTGTGCGCGGGAGCAGACGCCCGGAGCGAACGTGGCGATGATGCTGCCACCCTGCGGCCACACTGATGAGCTCTCAATTGAACTTGCCACTGAACAGATGATAAACACTGAATATACACTAGAGGTGCATTGAAATATAGAACAGAGGATAGATGAACCCTGAATGATAGTCTACAGTGGCGATATATCTAGTATGATACCAGGCACGCACACACGCACATACACACACACACACACGCACGCGCGCACGTAACCCCCCCCCCCACACACACACACGCGCGCACGTACTCCCCTCCCCCACCCCCATCCGCCCCACACACACACACAGACCCTCTCTCGCGCTCTCTCTCTTTCTCACATACACTTACCTACTCGCTCACACATTCACTCCGCCCATGCGAGCAATCAAAGCAACAATTATCACGGGATTCTATACCTATAGCAATCAATAACACAGTCGCGCAGGCAATAGGCATCGCGTAGAGTCAGTCGATAGCTCGCATAGGCATGCAGTACAGGCGGCCCACGGCAGGGCCGAAACAAACGTTAACACGAGTTTCATTTGCCTAGGCAATGATACGTTCTACGCAAATTGCAAGCTCTCTCGTATTACAGGTCTGTATGAAAGGGACAGCAATCTGCAGGTACGTGCGTGCGTGCGTGCGTGCGTGCGTGCGTGCGTGCATGCGTGCGTGCGTATGTGTGTGTGCGTGCGTGCGTGCGTGCGTGCGTGCGTGCGTGCGTGCGTG
>NW_014582938.1:5706-6894 GCF_000485595.1 Priapulus caudatus
CGTCTCTAATTGACCACCGTCTCTGATGCTCCAGCTCACGACGCGTTGGTTATAGTCTAACTAACTAGCAATCATCGAAAACGCATATCGAAAGAATCGAACGAACACTCGAGTGGTAAAACTTGTTTTAAATAATAGTTGTTGTTTTTTAACGTTTAATTTTTGCGTTTTATTCTCGGGCGTCGTTTTTGTGGAACGTGAATTCGTTATCATGGTGAACGAACACGCGCGACAACGAGAGACGCTGCATGTGTGTTTCCATGCGGGAAGGAACTGCCAACAGACTGTGAAATGCAGCACTCGTGCTCCGAAACTAGTTACTTGTTAAAACGGAGAGTGAGGCGAGCGCTGTCGCGAAATATCGCGTGGCACTCGCACGCTAATGTCTTGTTGATTTTGGAAAAGAATTCGGCGTTAGTTCGCTGCGAGGAAAAAAAACTCGATCGACGAAACGGAGAAAACGTTTGTTTTAAAATTGGTGGAGGTATTGTGCGTGCGTGCGTGCGTGCGTGTATGTAAACAGCATGGGAAAACCATAGATAGATAGATAGATAGATAGATAGATAGATAGATAGATAGATAGATAGATAGATAGATAGATAGATAGATAGCGTTTTATCGATCTATATATCTATCTATCTATCTATCTATCTATCTATCTATCTATCTATCTATCTATCTATTTATCCCTGTCTCTCCACTCTTTCAATCTGTCTCCCCTCCCTACTCTCGCCCTCTCTTTTGTCTCTCTCTCTCTCTCTCTCTCTCTTTCTTTCTCTCTAAATAAACAAATAAATAATTATATATATATCTCTCTATATATATATATGTATATATATATATATCTTGTTCACCCTTTCTTCCCATCCATCTCTGTCTCCCCCTCCCTCATCTCCAGTCCTGCGCGTATGAACGATGAACACAAAGCTCACCTTGGAATTCTCTCTCTCTATCTCTAGCCCCTCCTCCTCCCCATCCACCACCCCCTCCCCTCCCCCTCTCCCTTCCTCGCGCAACAGCATCGGTCATTGCCCCCGTTTTTTCGCCGCTTCGACTTTTTTCGATTCTAGAACTAGCGCGTGCTTTCACTTTCGCGGGGGCTGGCGCTGTGCCGTGTCACCAAGCCATTGTGATGCTGATGACAGAGAGAGAGAGAGAGAGAGAGAGAGAGAGGGAGAGGGGGAGGGG
>NW_014582939.1:0-1657 GCF_000485595.1 Priapulus caudatus
AAACAACGTATAGCCTGTATTATTACTTGCAATTTTGGTGTTTGTCACCGAGTATGATATATGAAGGTTATACAGAGGGAAGTAGGAAGGATTAAAATACTAAAAACGAGGACGTGTTTTGAAATGATAATTCTACTGACAGAGTGGGCGAGGAATGAGAGACTCAGAGGAAGAGCAAATGAGATAGCGAGATGCGAGAAATGCACAAAATGTTGATGTTTTATTAATATCAAAATATATGTGTGTAGATATTTACACATAATTAACATTTAAATAACGGCTTATAATAATTTCGAACACAGGCGTATTTATTCATATATGTCATACTAATTCAATCATTAACTTGTGTCTAAAATGTAACTAACACCATTTGTGAATAACCATATATGTTTGAACTCTGATCTAATAAAACAACGTATACACTGTGATTATTTGTAATTTTGATGTTTGTCATCGAGTATAAAGGATATAGGGGGAAGTAGCGAGGGATACAGCAGTGAAAACGAGGACGTGAGTTGGGATGAAAATTGTATTGACAAAGGGCGCAAATAATTTAGATAGAGATACAAGAAACAAGCAAATCGAATTTATATGGGTTAGCTGTGGGTTTGTTAATTTCAAAATATATGCTTGTAAGCATTTCCACATAGTTAACATTGAAATAACGGATAATTTCTAACACCGACGTGTTCATTTATATATGTCATACAAATTCAGTAGCACGTATAGCATATTACACGATTTCAGTCGTGAGCGAATGCACACGCTCCCTCCATATGACTTTAATTAGTCATATTAATTGTTAATTATTCATAGATGTCGCGAATGTTATAGATGCCGTGTGTTGTTGAAGTTTACGAGAGTAGAGCTGGGTTGGATTTTCCACATATTTTTGTGACAAATGCGCCCGGTGGTGTAGCACTTGTCTCTAGATAGTAAACAAAGCAGTTATACTAAAACAGTACTAACGCGTACTGTTCTGCATTGTACGCGTATACGTCTGGGACGCGTTAATCGTTAGTTATGTTGGTTTTGTAAAAAATATTACGCAACTCTACTGCTAAAATTATGTAGCCATGTTGGAATTGGAGCCGATGGAATAGCAAGCGAAATGCATGACATGTCGGTGCCAAAGGTTTCGTGTGAAGTCTCTATACTTTGATTATATTATCACTTAGTACGAGTAAAAATGTTGCGTACGCGCCGAAACGTTCTAGGTGTTTTTGGTTGGTTGTTATATCATGTTCCTTCAGGTCTGCTGCATTGGGACGCCATCTACTGGCAAATACACCAATTCTGCTAACCTCGAGGTTGAGCGTAAACCGAGTAGTAGTGTATAAAAGCACGTGTCTGATACAAGTAAATTTAATACAGCTCCGTGGCATAGACCGGTTCCCTATCTTTTTCCATCGTTCTAGATCTATTACCTCATTTTAACGGAGTATGGAGGGTTCCGCGACTTGCACTAGAAATAGCAATATTATCTACAATCCTGTGCTGTCGGCCATTTCGGTTCCAAAAAGAGCGAACATGTGTTGCGTATAATCTGCCGATCTGCACAATCAACCCAGTTTACATTGGCTATAGTGTTAATATTGCAATAGATATAAGCAGTAAGTGTATCCCGATTTTGCAGACAGGTTTATCAGCTGGTTTT
>NW_014582939.1:2503-5301 GCF_000485595.1 Priapulus caudatus
GTATATAGTTTAGCAGTCCTGCTTGTATTATTTCTACTAGTACTACCCAAGTACATATAGACTAGCAAATAAATTTCAGACGTGTTGCTTTTTTAATGTATGTCTTGCAAACTAAAATAAATACATTACACATTGTGTAGTTTTATCTTAAAAAAGTTATTGATTTGCTTATTTATTTAACGAAGAACATGTTTTGCCCTGCCCTGGGCTCATCAATGCATCTTAGGTAATTTACATACATGTCGAAGTAAATTGCTCTATACTTATTTATATACTTTATGAACAAATTAATGTTTTTCGCGTATAGATATTTTTGCGAATTCAGACTTGACAGACAATTTCGCAGTGAGTGGAATATGAATTATTTGGTATGAATTATTTGCATGTTCTTATTTTCGCAGTAGGGGACGCGTTCGCGAAATTCACATAGATTAACACATATACATGGTTTAAACAACAAAACTAATTAATAAAAACAAACACAGGTTCACCTTAAATTCTGGCGTGACTAATGCACCGGTTTCATATTATAAATAAGGGCAATCGTCCCAGAGAAACAATTAATTAAGCTACGAGAGCTGAACACTGGGCAACACACAACACTGTTTTTCAGTCAAATGACACAACTGAGGAACACAAATTTGTCAGTGCACAACACACGGTAACCATTTTGTCCAAGATTGGGCTCTCGTCCTCTGATTTTGTGATTAGATAGTCAATTGGACATGTCGTTTCCAGAACTCAGCTGACTTTTGCCTCGAGTGAAAGCAGGGTACATATAACCTGGGCTCCTTTCAGTCCCACCAACTCCTGGATCTCAAACCCCCGGTCCTCCAATACCAAGTCACCATGTATCAAATAGTCGAGAAAATTTGAATTTGCCGTTAAATGTTTGTCACTCACTCGTCCAACCCATCCTTTAGAAATAAAACTAACAGTTCCATGTGGAGTGATACCAATCAGGTATTTAGCAGTGTTGTGGTGTTTATAGTTTGACCACGTTTGCAACCGTGCAGTCATGTTAGATGGTCTATCGATTAATATTTCGAAACAGTCGATGATCACAGTGACTTTGCGTCCAAAGTATTTTCGGAATACCATTGGCATCCTTTCGTACAATTCATCTCGGTCGAGTCATCGCACTAGGGGAGACAGAATCTCGTCCATGTAGTTAACTATTTCCAAAAATGCCTTTGAAATTGTAGATCGGGACACGCCGAAACGGTAGCTAAGGTCCACAATTGACAGGTTCAGTCGTAGACGCATAAGTGTGATAATCATTTTTTGGAACTTTTTGCTTCACTTATTTCAGACGACAGCAGATTGAAAAGCGCCATTAGTGTCACAAAACTTTTTAAACCAGTGTAGTACCGTACTTTACCATCATCGTTGGCGAAGTCAACTGGCGTTGACGCATTCATTTTATGGACGGAGCCTGTCAGACTCTCCTTTTCTTCATTGAGTTTGATGTCATCATTTTGTAGCCTGACGTTTTCTGTGTTTGCTTAATTGCTGTGGTTTACCAGACAGTCTAGATATTTCCAGTTGGGCCAGTTCCAAGTCGGTGAGCTCGGTGTCGGCATCGATATCAACTTCAGCATCACCTCCGCTTATGTCAAAAAATGTTCCCAACTCGACAAGGCTCATTGCAGCATCCCTTTTTTTAATGTTCTCCTTTCTGTTTTTCAGCCGGTCGTGTCTCACTATCGGGGTGTCCAAATCTTTCGTGGGATATCCCATGTTCACCGTAGGAACCCAATCCGGATCTGTATCTTTGTACAAGTCAGACGGCTTTCCTAAAACAAAGTCAAATATAATTATATTACAAATAGTACTGACACTCAATAGTGGGAACAAAAAAAATATTACAATTACAAGTATGTATAATTTACATGCGAAAATGTGTATTTTTTTTATTTTTATTCATTCAATTAGTGTATGTGTCACTGCGTGAGTTTCTGAGTCATTGTTTAGATAACAATTCCCAAATTCGCCCACCAAAACAACACGTCTTTGTCACTCTTTGGGTTTACATGACGATGTGTGACTGAACAGTTTGTTACTAAACTGCAGTTGCTCTCTAGTATACGACACATAGTTTCTTTCTTGTTTTTTATTAGTATAGGAAGTTATTTTATTGAAGTTTGTATTTGCCTGCATGGTCAGCGATTATTTGTTGTGCAACCTACTTTACATATTTAAATTTTGAACAGTTTACACAGTCGCCTGTACTAGGAGGAAATAGGTAGGAAGAAATAGTGATAGTCGAGCTTTCTACAAACAAAATGATCGACAATTTTACATTGCATAGCAAAACAATATGTTACATATACCTGATATGAAATGAGCTGAACAGACACGAAGGTTCCTGATCTTCGTTTCAGTCATGCCAGTACGGTTGCCAACCAGCATCGTCTTCGCCAGTCTGACATTTCATTCGTCACTTTACCTTGTATTGTGATTACAATAGGTAGCCTAAAAAAGCTGTGTGCCTCTTTTGGATACTGATTGCTGCAATTGACAACACCGCAGGAGATCGGCATGGTGAGGGATTTGCTTAATATGCGAATAAAATGAGCAGAGTTGCGTTGCTCAATGTACTTGTACAGTGCCTGAAACTGGAACCCAAATGGCCGGCGGCGTTGCATTGTAGGTAATGTAATAATGCTTCCCTTACTATCTCGTTATCCGTGATCGTCTAGTGGTAATGCGTAATGTATTAGAAATATCTCTGTACACAGCATACAAAGTACTCAACGCTGGATGCACGTAGTTCAAGCACCAACATCTTTACTGAT
>NW_014582939.1:6202-6888 GCF_000485595.1 Priapulus caudatus
CGTGTGTGAGTACAGGCGAGACCCCCCCTCCTCGCCCCGGCGTGTGTGTGAGTACAGGCCACGACCCCCCCCTCTCCCCCGGCGTGTGTGTGAGTACAGGCAGACCCCCCCTCTCCCCCGGCGTGTGTGAGTACAGGCAGACCCCCCCTCACGTGTCAGCTGTCGCCCCCCCACAGGGCGGACGACTGCTACATCGGCTACCTGCCGCTGGCGCACGTGCTGGAGCTGACCGCCGAGATGTCGTGCATCGCGCACGGCACGCGGATCGGATACTCGTCACCGAACACTCTCTCCGACCGCTCGACGAAGATCAAGCGAGGCAGCAAGGGTGACGCGACCATGCTGAAGCCGACACTGATGGCCGCCGTCCCCGTGAGTCTAACGCGTCGCCTCGCACGCGGAAGCGCGTACGCGTCGGGGTACTGCAGCGCATACGCGTCGGGGTGCTGCGTCGCACGCGGCACGCGGCAGCGCGTACGCGTCGGGGTACTGCGTCGCGTACGCGTCGGGGCGCTGCGTCGCACGCGGCACGCGGCAGTGCGTACGCGTCGGGGCGCTGCGTCGCACGCGGCAGCGCGTACGCGTCGGGGCGCTGCGTCGCACGCGGCAGCGCGTACGCGTACGCGTCGGGGTGCTGCGTCGCACGCGGCACGCGGCAGCGCGTACGCGTCGGGGCGCTGCGTCGC
>NW_014582940.1:4954-6888 GCF_000485595.1 Priapulus caudatus
AATAATACTATATATATATATATATATATATATATATATATATATAGCATCTTCTTGCAGGCGGTTAGCGAGCATGCGCACTCGTGCCTGAAGCATGATATCTTGCTCTGTTGTAGTTGTGTAGTTGATTACCCTCGGCAGCCCCCGTACCTTGCCGCTAGTCCACGCCTAGTGTACAGATTACGCGAGTGCGATCGGAGGCCCATCTGTTGCCTGCAGCTCAACGTGGTATGTACGCACGCGCGCCAGGGCCCACCCAAATACGATAGTTGATCGGAGAGTCGTGGAATCAAACGCGTATTTAACTTCGAACTTCGACCCTATTTCCGAAAAAATTCCGAAAAACTCGTGATGAGTTTGGAAATTTCGCAGAATCCGCTAAAAAAACGTGTATGGAAGGAAGTCTAGTAAAAATTGCTTTCAGGTTTAACTCTATTAAATCTTAATATACGCGTACACACTTGGAACGTCGCGTGATCTAGTAGAGCTTGCTTAGTAATTATTTCACGAAGCCTGGTAACGCACACCTCGTATAATATAGTAAAACGGCCAGAATTTAACTATTATGAAAACCCCGAACGCCTATGGTTTCAGTTTCGTTAAATCCGGTAAAACCTGTGTGGCATTAATTTCGTTAAATCTAGTTAAAAGCCGATAGTTTCATTTTCGTAGACTTAGTAACGAACCATTAGTAACGTAACCACAAAACTAGTACAGCATCAATTTTGTAGAATCTCATAAAACGCACATCGTTTGTTTTACGCAAACTCCCATAAAACTAGTACAGTATCAATTTCGTGGAATCTTGCAAAAAGCTCAGAGTTTCAATAGGGAGAAATAACTGGCGCTTTCTCCTAACGAGTAACTAACAAATATAGACTGCCCTGCGTGCGCGCGCGGCCTCGCTTATGTGGGCGTGCGTGTGTGCGTCAATACGTATGTGCGTGCGTGCGTGTGTGAATGCGCATGTGCGTGCGTGCGTGTGTGCGTGGATGTGTTTGTGCGTGCGTGCGTGCGTGCGTGTGTGTGTGCGTGGATGTGTTTGTGCGTGCGTGTGTGCGTAGATGTGTTTGTGCGTGCGTGCGTGCGTGCGTGCGTGTGTGAATGCGCATGTGCGTGCGTGCGTGCGTGTGTGCGTGAATGCGTTTGTGCGTGCGTTCGTGCGTGAATGCGCATGCACGTGCGTACGTGTGTGCATGAATGCGTGCGTGCATGCGTTTGTGCGTGAATGCGTTTGTGCGTGCGTCCGTGCGTGAATGCGTATGTTCGTGTGTGCGTGTGTGTGTGCGTGAATACGTATGTGCGTACGTGTGTGCGCGAATGCGTATGTACGTGCGTGCGTGCGTGAATGCGTATGTGTGTGCGTGCGTGAATGCGTATGTACGTGCGTGCGTGCGTATGTGCGTGAATGCGTATGTGCGTGTGCGCGTGTGTGCGTGCGTGCGTGCGTGTGTGCGTGTGTGCGTATGTGTGTGCGTACGCGTTTTCTTTCTAACGCTTTTCGCGTATGTAATAACAGCGCGCTCGTGATAAACGGGCGTCATGCGTAGCTACTTCAAACTTTATTCTTTATTAGGAATTCATTATAAAGAGTTGTAATAATATTAATAGAGAAGCTCTTCTCGCTTTCTACTTACTGCATTGCGGTCAGGGGTGAATATAGAGACAATTATTTGTCATTATTTACCCTTGATTGCGGTCTGTACGTAGCTCGTACTTTCACCACACGTTATAACATCGGTTCTGAACCAATTTAACTCATTGCCCAAACTTTCGAACGCAACTTTTACTCTCGCGCTACTCGACAGTTTTCATTCGTTCTGCGAAACGTAAGCGAATTAAGAGCATATATAAATATGGCCGGCGGTTCACTACACCTTGATAACTACAGCTACTGCTGCCTTGCATTTTTATCGAGAGCGCATTGTTTATAT
>NW_014582941.1:0-6887 GCF_000485595.1 Priapulus caudatus
CTTCCTCTACCCGCCCACCATCGCCACACACGCGCCGACGCTAATTCCTGCCTCCGTACCCGCCGCCGCACACCCCCGCCGAGGGCCTCTTACCTCCTCCCTACCCGCACCTCCGCTCTTGGACCCCTACCCCCCCGCCCCTCCTCCCTCTATCCTCTGCTCCTCCCTCCACACCCCCCTCTCCTCCCCTCGTTATCCCGGCCACGTCCTTCTCTAGAACTGTCCCCATCAACGCCTAGTCTCTCTCGTTCCGCGCGGCGCGCCAGTCGCGTCTTTCTCGCGTCACCGTGCCTCGCCTCTTCACGCCTCCTTCCTATCTCCCTCTCTCCCTTTCCCTTTCACCCACTTCACACACACTCTCCCTCATCACACACACCGCGCCTCCTTCCTCTAACGCGCCGTCCTCGCCCTCTACCATCACGCCTCCTCGGCTGCGCCGCCTAACCCACTTCTTCTGCCTCCTACTACGCGCCCGCCGTCGTTCCTCCCTACCGCCTGGCAACCTGCTTCCTCGCTCTACTCCACGTCCCTCCTCTCTAACCCTACTGCCTCTCCTCCCTACCCTCCAGCTCTTTCCGTCCTCTAATACCCCCGCCTTCCCTCCTCTACCGCCCCACACAGTCGTCGCTGTCCTCTACCCCGGCACCTCTTCTCGACCCTCTACCCAACAACTCTCACTCCGTTCTCTCTCTTCTCTGCCCCACTTCCCCTGTCTCTTTCCGCCGCCTGACACCGCCGCCTCACTTCTCTCATCCGTCGCGTCTAGCCGTCTCATCTCCCCCGCCCTCCTCACTTCCCTTCCCCTCTACGACTCCACCTCCGTTTACTTCCTCCCCTCTCCCCCCTCCCTAATCTCCCTCTGCTCCTTTCTGCTGCCACCTCCTCTCCTTTCCGTCCTATCGGCCCTCTCACGTCTCCTCCCCTACCCTCTTTTTTTTCTGTCCTGTCGTCTCTCTCCCCTTCACGCCCCAGTGTTCTGTTTTTCTGTTCTGTCTCTCCTCTCTCTTCGGTCTCTCCTCGTCGTTCTCCTCTCGCGCGACCTCCTCTCCCTCCCCTACGCGCGGCTCTCTTCTCTCCTCCTCCTTACTCCTCCGCTGCCTCGCTCTACCCTCCCCCGCCCTCCCTCGTCTAACCCCTCTCCGGTCTCTCTTCTAGCCGTTTCACTTCTCTCGCTCTCTACTCTCTCACTTGCTTCCTCTCTCACTCCTCTAACACTCTCATTCTCTCCTCGTCTTCCCTCCTCTACAATCCGCGCCCGGCCCTCTCCTCCGTACTATCCGCCCGCCCTCGTCCTCTCTACTACCTAGCAGGTCCTCTCCTCGCCCTAGCGGGCCGCTCCCCCTCTTCTCCGCTCACTCTAATCTGCTCCTCTCCTCCTCTTAGCACAGCCGCCCTGCTCGCTCGTCTACCCCTCCTCCTCTCATCTCTACCCTCTTCTCTCCTCCTCTAGCGCGCGCTCTCCCGTTTGTCTCTACCTCCTCTACGCCGGCCGATCCTCCTCCCTCCTCGTAAGCCCGCCCGCCTCCTCCATCCTCTTCACGGCTTCTCTCTATGTCGTGGCTTACCCCTCGACCAGGCGGACAAAACCCATAATTGCGATAGTGCGGCGTAAAGCACATCCGACGAGTTACATTCTACCAGGCGAAGCCACGAGCGCGTACTTGGACCTGGCAGATGTCTGCTAGCTGGTCGCGGTTGGTGCGTGCTTGGTCGTGACGATTGCGTAGGTACGCTCTGGGCTAGGTGCGTGCGTTCATGATAATACCACGCGGCGGGAGAGCTTATGTGGCAGCGCATGCTCCGTGAGTGAGCCCGGCGGCGCGAGATGGCGCCGAGCGGTTCGCGGCGCCAGTCGGGAGGATGAATGAGGAATGCGCTGCGGTGGCGAATTTACGAGTTTGCTTTCCTTCGTAAATTTGTTGACATAATATAATTTGCCGAGTTCGCAAGGACAAATGCGGCGGCCGGTCTCAGTGGGTCAAGACGCCCCTCCCTCTCGGCATGCAGGCCAGCAAGCAGGGGCGAGGCAATGCAGGCAGGCGCAAGCAGCGCAAGCGGCGCCGGCCGCGGGCAGGCAGCCGCAGGCCAGGCACGGACAGGCAAGGCAGGCAGCAGCGCAGGCCAGGCAGGCCAAGGCGCAGCGCGAAGCCCGCTTCTCACATTACAACCCATCAGCCCACAGAGTTGTATGGTAGTCAAGAACCTCATCAAACAACGTCGTCGTAAAATATAACCCTGCCATCAATCCGCTGCTCTTGATCCAGCCTTCAACCGCGAGGCAACCAAGTACGCCCTCGCCACGTCACTCTACACCTCCCCTACACACAGGGGTCTGGCTGCCGCACGCACGCAGACGCACTTACATGCTCACACAAAACACACCCAGCGCACGCAACGCACGCACGGCAACGCACACACCAGCACCTCAACCACACACACACGCGCACACACGGACGCCACCACGCTCCACGCACGCACACCGCCACTCACGGCCTATCATACGGCCGCCACCACCTGCTGAGACCAACCTCTCGCGCGGTAAAATTCCGGCGTAATAATGCAAACATGTCCTAAGCTCAGCCACAGATGATAGCCCCTTACTAACTCGCAAAGCATTATAATATATATATATATATATATTATCTTATTTATTTATTTATATAGCATCGACCTCATTATTACGCAGTTAATAATGACTACCTACGACAAACATCTATAGTTTTGCGAGTTAGACTGGCACCAGTATGGCGACTCGAGAGCGGAGCGCGCCGATCGCGATTCCTTGAATAAACGGTGGCAGTCTAGGGTTTGCGCTAGCGGGTTTTCGCCTGGGAGCGCCGAAGATAGAAGAAGAAGAAGAAGAAAGAAGAGAAAAGAAGAAAGAGAAGAAGAAACGAAGAAAACAGAAAGAAGACGAACAGAAGAAGAAAGAAGAGAAGACGAAGGAAGGAAAACGAAGTACAGAGGAGAGAGGGGGTGGAAGTCCGAAGAAGTGTCGTCTTGCGGCGGTCTGCAAGGAACCGAGCCGTGGCACGGAGTGAAAGAAAGCGGCCAGCGAGGAGGAGGAAGGAGAAGGAGGATCGAGGACCGAGAAGGAGGAATGGAAGTGAGGAGAGGGAGGAGCGATTGAGATATGCAGGAGAAAGATGAGGAGGAAGCGAGGAGGATAAGGAAGAGGTGAGAATGAGGATTGAGGGAGGAGGATGAGGATGAGGGAGGCATTGCAGGAGGGGTGATAGTGCGAGCTGTTTGCGAGGCGTAGCAGCGATGGCAACTGCCATGTGTAACAGTGATAACAACACTCCTGCGCCCCGAGCACACACGCACGCAAGACCCGGGCGAAGCGCAGCGGCACTGCCCGCAGCGCGCACGGCCGACCGCCCCCCCACGCACGTGCACGGGCCCTGCCCACTGTGCGCAACACGACATCCGGACCTGGTAATCGTTGTTTGCGAGAAACACCTTTCTGTTAGACTGAAAACGTAAACTGTATGGCCTCCCAGTTCGTATATATTCGTACCGATGACCTGGTTTTATATATACGAAAGCCTGGATTATATGAGTACATGGAGAGGGCAGGGCTTCGCTGCTGCGTTGCTGAATGTGCTGGCTGCTGCTGCTGGCGGGCTGGTGGTGGTGGGGCTGGCTGGCTGGGTGGTGGTGCTGGCTGCTGCTGCGTGGTGGTGGTGGCTCCCGGTGCTGGCTGCTCAATGGTGCTTGATTTACTGGTTGGTTGGTGGTCGGTGCTGCTAGCCGCTCGCTAATTGGTGCAGCTGGTGCGGTGTGTGGTGTTGGTGCTATCGTCGCTGCTTACAAGCTTGTTGTCTGGCAGCTGCTGCTGACTGCCTCGCTGGCTGGTAGTGGTGGTAACCTGATGCTGCTGCTCGGTGGTGAGTGGTGCTGCCTGCTGCTGCGCTGGCGTACTACTGGGCTGCCTGCTGGCTACTTGGTGGCGTGGGTGCGGTGAGATGTGATGCCTCACTGCGTACTTCGGCTGCTGGCTGCTGGTGGTAGTGTGAGGGAAAAGTGAGAGCGGAGAGAGAAGCACGAGCAGGGCGGGCACACAGAATCAGCCAGAGAACGATGCGGCGGGCGAGTGAGAAATGCGCGGAGACGAGGGAGAGAAGTGATGGGAGAGAAGAGAGCGAGAGAGAGACGGAGACTGGGGGGAGGAGAAAGAAAAGAGTAGAGAGAAAGCGGAGAGAGAGAGACGAGGCAAGGAGAGGGAGGATGCGAGAGAGAGAGAGCGGAGAGAGAGACGAGAGAGAGAGAGCAGAGAGAGAGAGAAAAAGCGAGCTAAAGAGAGCGAGCGGAGGGGAGCGGGGAGGGGAAGAGACGGAGAGCGAGAGAAGAGAGAGAGTAGAGAGAGCGAGAGAGAGAGAGAAGAGAGCGCGGAGCATATGAAACAAGCGAAGACGGGCGGAGCAGGGGAGGGGAGCGTAGCTAGCTGTTAAAGGACACGGGCCGCATGACGCCTCGCAGCCTGTAATAGACTTAGCATTTGAGCCGGCGGGGATTTCAGGGGTAATCCCGGGCTACTGGTGTGAGATGTCGGCCTGGATCACTACTTAGCGGGAAAGAGAAGAAGGAGAGGCGGAGAGGCGAGGAGAGGAGAGGGGAAAGGGAGGGGACTGGGGAGAGACAGGCACGCTGCTCTGTAAAGTGTCGGCCTAGAACACTACTTAGCGAAAGAAAGGGGAAGAAGAGGGGGACGGGGGAGAAGGGGAGGGCGCGTAGACGGAGAAGGAGAGGGGGAGGATAGGGGAAGAGGGGAGGAGAGGTAGACGAGAGGGGAGAAGGAGAGTGGGTAGAGGGGACGGGGAGAGGGGGAGGGCGCGTAGACGGGAAAGGAGAGGGGGAGGAGAGGAGGAGAGGGGGCGGGGGAGAGGGAGAGAGCACGTAGATGGGGAAGGAGAGGGCACGTAGACGGGGAAGGAGAGGTGGAGGGGAATAGGGAGAGGCTGGCGCGCTACTCTGTAAGAGCGGAGCGATGCGACGACGCGAGTGAGCAGTGAATGGCGGTGAAGCTACGCGAGAGCTTCAGTATGGATTCAGTAGGGCTTCAGTATGGATTCAGTGAAGCCTAGCGGAGGATGCCGACTCGCTGTTGCTGCTGCTGTTGCTGTAATTAGCTCGTCAGTTTAGCGTCTAAACGTTTGGACAACAAAGTGTGCAATGCTCTCTCTCTCTCTCTCTCTCTCTCTCTCTCTCTCTCTCTCTCTCTCTCTCTGTATCTCTCTCTGTCTCTCACTCTCTCTCTCGCGCGCGCTCTCTCTCTTTCTCTCTCGCTCTCTCTCTATCTCGGTCTCTCACCCCTCTCTCTCTCGCTCTCTATCGGTCCCTCTCTCTTTCTCTCTGACTCCCTGCCTGCATGTCTGTCTGTCTGTCCGTCCACCTGTCGTTTCATATCGTGTGTTGTTGCTGATCAAGTACACAGCTGACAAACACTCTGACGCAGTAGCCTTCCCTGCTAGCGTCTGCGCATGCGCATCCTCCTCCTCGCTGTCTCTAGTTAACAGGAACATGAGCGGAAACAGAGATCTGAGCTTCTCTGAGTTTTTGCTCGTGGAAGCTGACGACTCAATCATCCTCAGCAGCAGCAGCAGAAGCAGCAGCAGTAGTAGCAGCAGCATCAAAGCAGCAGCAGTAGCAGCAGTAGTAGCAGCAGTAGCAGTAGTAGCAGCAGCAGTAGCAGCAGTAGTAGCAGCAGCAGCAGCAGCAGCAGCAGCAGCAGCACTAGTAGTAGCAGCAGCAGCAGTAGCACTAGCAGCAGCAGCAGGCAGTAGGCAGCAGCAAGCAGCAGCAGGCAGTCAGCAGCAGCAGCCAGGCAGCAGCGTAGCAAGGCAGCAAGCAAAGCGCAGCAGGCTAGCAGCAGGCACGCAGTAGGGGTGCAGATAGCAGCAGCAGTAGCAGAACTTAGTAGCAGCAGCAGCAGTAGTAGAGGCAGCTCAGCAGTAAGTAGGGCAGTAGCAGTAGTATAGTAGCATAAGTAGCCAAGGAGTAGCACAGTAGCACAACTAGCAGCAAGCCGCAGCAGTAGTAGCCGCAGTAAGGCAGCAGGTAGCACGCAGCAGCAGCAAGCCAGCAGGCAGTAGCGCCGCAGCCATGTAGCAGGTAAGGCCAGTAAGAGCAGTTAGCAAGTAGCAGTTAGCAGTAGCGGAAGTAGCAGCAGCAGAGGTCACACAAGATGGTAGCAGCGCAGCAGCAGTAGCCCGCAAGCATGTAGCAGTAGCAGTAGCAGTAGCCAGTAGCAGTGCAGTAAGCAGGTAATCATACATCGCAAGCATATTAGGCCAAGCAGCGAGGCAGTAAGCATAGCAGCAGTACGCAGCAGCAGCCGGCGTACAGGTCAGCAAGGTAGCAGTAAGCAGTAGCAGGCAGCAGTATGCAGTAAGTAGCAGCCAGCAGGTAGCCAGTCAAGCATGTAGGCAGGCAGCAGTGAGTAGCAGTAGCAGTAGCAGCAGCAGCAGCAAAGTAGCAGCAGCAGTAGCATGTATCAGTAGCAGCGAGGCCAAGTAGGCAGTAAGTAGCCAGCAGCAAGTTAGCACCACCAGCATGTAAGGCAGCAGCAGCAGTAGCAAGAGGGCCAGTAAGCAGTAACAGTCAGCACGCCAGCATGTAGCAGCACCGTAATATGAATTTAAATACGAGAGGAACATGGTAAATAAATAATTAACAAATAAATAAAATAGAAATAAATAAGTAAAATATATGCTGCCGAATTTTCATCTCTGTAAAAACTCGGGTAGTCCTTTCGCGGCCGTCGATTCCTTCCTCTAAATTATATATACCCACAGTAAACAAATATTGGGACGAACAATACCTATTCGGCTCTCCCCTCTCTCGGCTTCGCGCTCTCTCTTACCTCTCGTCTCTCTGCCTCTCTC
>NW_014582942.1:0-4940 GCF_000485595.1 Priapulus caudatus
GTAATACCACGCTTTAACGGCACCTCTAACACAGCCCTCCTAACACAGCTCTAAACCACCTCTAAAACGACACTTGCTAAGCACCCAACGACTCTAACACAGCCTCTAATCACCTTAAACCCTCTAATCACCTCTTAACCACGCTCTAACATACCCTCTAATCACCTCTAAATCACCTCCTAAACCACCGTCTAACCACACGCTCAACCACCTATATATCACCTCGTACCACCTCTACCCACCCTCTAATCACCGTCTATCAGCCTCCTAACCACGTTCTAAGCCACTCTAATGCAGCCTCTAACAAGCCACTCTAGAACCACGCATGCTAAATCACTTCTAACCACTTTCTAATCGCAGCCTCTAACAGCCTCTAACCACCTCTAGACCACGCTCTAATACTCTACACCTCACTACACCACCGTCTAATCACCTTAACGCACCGTTCTAACACCATCTAGCCACCGTCGTAAATCATACTCTAACCACCCTCTAAATCACTTCTAACCACCTCTAACCCACCGTCTAATCACTCTCTAAATCACCGTCTAACCACCTCGATAATCAGCCTCTAACACCTTCACACTCTACAAGCCACGCTCTAATCACCCTCTCAACCACATTACCACCTCTAACGCACCTCTAACAACACTCTCTAAGTCAGCACTCTAACCACCCGTAAAACCCCCAGCTCTCACCACATCTAAGCCACCTCTACTCACCTCTATCCCACGTCTAATACACCTTCTGAACCGACCTCTAACCACCTCTTAAACCTCTAACCACCGCGGCTCTAAGCTTCACGAAGCATCTAACCAACCTCTAACCATCCGCGCCGCAGCAGCCTAATATTTCCTTACGCGCTCTACTAAACCTCGACCCTATATCCTTTGACGCAATATTCACCTCGCGCCAGCTAGTAACCCCAACTTGGTACTAACCTTACCACTCCTTGGCGGAGAAGGTGAGGGCAGCGTCTACGTAAAACACGTCACTATGGAGCCGACCTGCGTCTTTAAACTGAAGACCTTTACCCTTGACCTTGGGACGGTTCTGCTATGCAGACCTGAATATCCGCCACCTCTAATCGCAGACCATCGCTCAACGCTGACTCTAAACCACCTTCTGCGCCCACACAGCCCCTGGAGTGGCTCTACACTCTTCTTAGACGCCGACATCGCTCGGTCACAGCTGCTCCCAATCATGACTTTAACGGTTCTTATAGTTATCAGACATCTGGGCTCTTAAACCCTCTGATGCGGGATCAATTCAGCAGCTTCTGGCCGCTTCTCGCTATAAATCTACCTAGGCACTATTGCACCTGCTAGAAAGCAGGACGAGAATTCTAATCCCTCTCACACACTCACCAAATGCTCGAAAATTCGCTAATCGCTCTAAATCTTGGACTCTGTTGTGCTAAACCACCTCTAAGCCACCTCTAACCAACCTCGCTAGATCACCCCTCTGACCACCTCTTGACGCACGAACTATAACAGGTCTAGAAAAATCTAATTAAATCCCCCTCTCTATGCTTCGCTGCGATCTAACCATATGCCCTCTCGTGAGACTAACCCTTCTCGCGCTGAGCCAAAGTTTATCTGAGCGTCACGCCATAGAACTGGCGCAGCACTCTCAAGCACGCTTCCAATCACCTCATCACACGTACACCACTCTACAATTTCACCAAACTATCTTCTCTTATTATCGTTTAAAAAACCATCTGAACTACCTCTGCACTACCCGCTCTGACGTGTCGACGAGTTGGCATAAGTTGAACCTCTCACACTCACGACTCGCTCTGACCGACCGCAGTGCTCTAACTACCTCCTAACGCACGTCACACACTCGTTAGACTAACATCTCAAACCGTAGCCAGTAATCTCACTTCAGTATGCTCCTAAGGACGCAAGCGAGTAGTCTATGTTGCCATGAGTGAAGGTCGTGACCCAGTCTACTTGGACTTTTATTATCGGTAGCCATCTTTAGTTTCCTTAGATGTGGAATATCTAATGTGGTACCAGTCTAGTTGACACGGACAGCCTGACGTGATTTATGTTCTCGATTTAATGGTGATTTGTCCTGGGTAAAAGTCTGCTGATACGAGCTCCTCATCGCTACTTCACTGCATCATGAAAAATCGTATGATACTCTCTAAAGCACACACACTGTACGATGACCATTCTCACATGAATCCTACACCACACCATGTAATGCCAATATCGCACACCTAAGCGCGGTTCAGAGAGCAGGTTTCTATATCCTTAAACCGTGCTCCTACCTATCCCCTATACTCACTTATAATATCTACACTCCTATAACGCGGTCCTAGTTTCTCTCTAAAATATCACTACAACCTCGTGACACCCTTATCTGCATCCCTAGATTCGCAACCCTTCTGAAAGAGAGTAGGAGCACCCCTAATACCGTACGTATATAACCATTCAAACCAATTTCGGTAAGTAAATAAAATTTAATCGTATTTAGTTACGACATTAATATCTCTCTAATATTGAAACAGCCTGCAAGTGCCTCGTGCTTCTTACTGAGTATTATACCTAGGTGCGTAACTTCTAACTCCGCACTCAGCTAAAGAAAAATACCAGCCCCAGCACTCTGACGCATCACCCCCTCTAACACCCGCCTCATCCTGAGACAACGGGGTAGACCTAACCCGCGGTCTCTCTCACCATCGTGTAGTTTCCTAGTACTCCAGTACCACCTATGTACTAACCTACTCCTATAAACCTGGAGTGAGTCAACAGCTAAACTCTAAAATTAGTATCAACTTATTGGTCGAGAGTAAGCATGCTCACCACATCTATATAGCACGGTTGGTCTCCAAATGGTATCTCTATCACTTGCAACCACTAGTACTCACTGATAAAGCTACTACGACTAGCTCGACCAAACGGCTCTTTGCTAGGGTTTACCTGAACCCCGACTACCCTAGAAACTCATTACTTAGACTATCTGACATACAGCGCTCTACCTTATATCGAAGCGTTTCAACCACTATATATCCTTACCAATCCAATACTCCTAAATCGCCTAGACCGTAAATAGCGAACATCTATTTACTACGTAAATGTGTTAAGTTTTCTAGTATAGCCTACTCTCTTGTTCAAGAAGGTTTTCGAGGTGCAAAGGCTATATATTGACTACGACTCGCTCTCACCTCGATATAGCCACTTGAGTGACTAAGCTAGCCGAGAGGTGCGAGCCCGCGTGGGCAGTCTATGGGCTATAGGCCGGCGGCAGGCGGCGCACTGCTTTCGCGACTGCCGTCGTAGGCCTCGCCATTGGAGATCGTTTGCAAAAACGTTGCAGCGTTGGGCGGGAAGAGCGCCGGTAAGTGTTTCCCTGGATTCTGACAGCCGTTTCCATTAACTGCGCAAGGTTCGCGATGTCAGATATTTCGACAGTCTTTCTGTCAGATTGTCGCGTGAGCACAGCTCGGTTACGAACAGATACCTCCAGTACACGTTTTTATAAGAAGTGAACACTGTTCACGTCGCCAAATGTCTACCCTCTGTGTCCCCCACGTAAGAAATTTGCGGACTCTTCGCGTGGCAGCTATGGATCCGTGCGCGCGAGCGCCATTCATTACGCGCACGGACTCAAGAGCAAGATACTCAACGATTGTGTTATTATCTGCTCTTGGCCACGAATCTAGCTGGCCAGCCAGCCGCCTGGATTAACAGTGGCCTGGCCGGGGGCATATCATATATTTGGGCCGCGGCTCCATCCACGGAGCCGCCCCTTCCATAAGCATATAAATGTTTTTTAGAGCCTGTTAGTGGATACTTATAACCCATTAATGTTGAAAAATGTGAGAAGGAAGACGTTCTACAAATAAGATTAGTAGTTAAAAAAAATTTTAAATCATATTTTGCAAAATATTTGTAGTTTAACCTCCACAGCCTCCCTGAAAGTGAATAATATTCCTAGGCTCTGCAATGTCAGCAACACCACAAAACACGGAGAAATGAAAACAAGTAGAAAAAGCAAACACAAATGTAGTCAATATATGACAGTGGTAGGGCCGCCCGCGAATATTTTTTTTCCCAAGCGGTATAACATAGCGAAGAATTTACCTGGGCCTTCCGATTGGCTGCTTCCGATTTCTTAGGCTTTGAACAAGAGAACAAACCCGCCATGTTGGTAACATAGCGAAGAAATTGCAAATAATAACCCTAACCCTAACCCTAACACCTACCCTAAACCGCGCTAATCCCAGCCTAACTCCTAACCCTAACCCTAACGCCTAATGTAAATTTAATTAACACTAAATAATGAACATTAAACTTATTTAAAAAAAAAAATTTCATTAAATATTTAATTGTTGTAAATCAATCATAGGCAAATATTTCCGTAATTTAGAAAAGCCCTAGTTAAATGGATTACCAGATAGAAAAATACAAAACACAACAAATAATTTAAAAAAAACCCAAACGGGATTCGAACCACCGGTCTTTCAGACATAAGCGCTGGTGTGCTATCCATTAGCGCCAGAAAGACTTCATGAGAAAATAGCACATTGACATCTGCTAATAAGCAAGCACAATGTGTTTTTGAACACAATCAGGAGGGCAGGTGAACCAACCCAGAACCAATGCAGAAGCGGTACAGATTCTTCGGCTATGTAGGTGATTAGAGGTGGTTAGAGGTGATTAGAGGTGGTTAGAGGTGGTCAGAAGTGGTTAGAGGTGGTTAGAGATGATTAGAGGTGGTTAGAGGTAGTTAGAGGTGGTCAGAGGTGGTTAGAGGTGATTAGAGGTGGTCAGAGGTAGTCAGAGGTAGTCAGAGGTGGTTAGAGGTGGTTAGAGGTGGTTAGAGGTGATTAGAGGTGGTTAGAGGTGGTCAGAGGTGGTCAGAGGTAGTCAGAGGTGGTTAGAGGTGGTTAGAGGTGGTTAGAGGTGGTCAGAGGTGGTCAGAGGTGG
>NW_014582942.1:6617-6883 GCF_000485595.1 Priapulus caudatus
GGTTAGAGGTGGTTAGAGGTGTTAGAGGTGGTTAGAGGTGGTTAGAGGTGATTAGAGGTGGTTAGAGGTGGTTAGAGGTGATTAGAGGTGGTTAGAGGTGGTTAGAGGTGGTTAGAGGTGGTCAGAGGTGGGTAGAGGTGATTAGACGTGATTAGAGGTGGTTAGAGGTGATTAGAGGTGGTTAGAAGTGGTTAGAGGTGATTAGAGGTGATTAGAGGTGGTTAGAGGTGATTAGAGGTGTTTAGAGGTGATTAGAGGTGGTTAGA
>NW_014582943.1:0-307 GCF_000485595.1 Priapulus caudatus
ATATATATATGGCCTGCAGGCCGCAGATTTATTAAAAAAATTGGGAGGGGGCAAGCCACTTATCAGACCAAGCCCCGATCGCCAGTCCGGCCCTGGTAGTGAAGATGTCGCTTCTATGTGAGGAGACGTGTATGTATATAGCGGAGGTGAGAGACATGAATGCTGTACCTGCTTCAAGTCAATGCAGCCTCGTACATGTAAAGGTCAGAATGATTAGATGAAGCTGCACGTTGCTGATGCTTCTCATCATAGCAGGAGATGGAATTAAATTGAGAATTCATACTCTCTTTTTTTCTTCTGCCTCTCT
>NW_014582943.1:1687-5312 GCF_000485595.1 Priapulus caudatus
AACCGTACGCGCCGTGTTTTTTCCTTTTCTCCTCCTCCTCTCTCTCTCTCTCTCTCTCTCTCTCTCTCTCTCTCTCTCTCTCTCTATCTCCTTCGCTCTTTCTCGCGCGCACGTGCGCGCTCTTTCTCTCCCCCTCACCTGGTGTGTCTGCCTCTCTGTCTATCTCTTACGCTCTTCCCCTTCTCTCTCTCCTTCGAGCGCGCTTCCCTCTCTCACTCCCACCCGCCATCTTCTCACGCTCGCCCCCTTCATCTTCTTTTCTCTTAATAACTCCTGTGTAAACGGAGATGTTTACAGAGAGGAGATGCGCTCCGTGTTTTTCAGCACGTGCGGAAGCAGCAGCAGTAGCAGCAGCAGCAGCAGCAGTAGCAGCAGCAGGAGGAGGAGGAGGAGCAGGAGCAGGAGGAGGAGGAGAAGGAGGAGCAGCAGTAGCAGGAGGAGGAGGAGGAGGAGGAGGAGGAGGAGGAGGAGAAGGAGGAGGAGGAGAAGGAGANAGAGAGAGAGAGAAGAGAGAAGAGAGAGAAAGTGTGTGTGTGTGTGTGGGTGTGTGTGAGAGAGAGAGAGAGACGAGAGAGAGAGAGCCGAGAGAGAAAGAGGTAGAGAGAGAGAGAGAGAGGAGAGAATAGAGAATAGAAATAGAGAGACCTTGGCTCTTCCGGGTGCTGACCTGGTAGCGCCACGCCTTCTCCGCTCGGTGATATGATGACGTCGCATATGGTTCACATCATGACGTCACGCAGCATCCATATGCTGACGTCACACAGCGTCCGCGTGCGGTGGTGTTGGGTTTCTGTCGAGTCAACAGGTAAAAGTTGTCACCGCAGCATGCAGCATGCAGCCCTGAGGATGAGGATGCTGCTGCTGCTGCTGCTGCTGCTGCTGCTGCTCCTGCTGTTGCTGCTGCCTGCTGCTGTTGCTTACTCTGCTGATGTTGCTGCTCTGCTGGCTAGGCTACTACTGATGTTTGCTGGCTGCTGCTACTGCTCTCCTGTGCTGCTGCTGCTGCTGCCTGCTGGTGCTGCTGCTATGCTACTGCTGCTGCTGCTTGCTGCTGCGGCTCTGCTGCTCTTGCTTGCTGCTGCTGCTGCTGCTGCTATCTGCTGCTGCTGCTCCTGTTGCTGCTGCTGCTGCTCCCTGCTGCTGATTGCTGCTCTCTGCTCTGTTGCTGCTGCTGCTTGCTGCTGCTCTCCTCCTTCTCCTCCTCCTCCTTCCTGCTGCTGCTCCTCCTCCCTGCCTTTCCTTGCTTCTGCCTCATCCTCCCTTCTGCCTACCTCCTCCTCCTCCTTCCTCCTCTTGGCTCCCTGCTTCCTCCTCCTCCTCCTGCCTCTACTCTCCTTCTCTCCTCCTCCTCCTGCTCTGCTCCTGCTGCCTCTCCTCCTGCTTCCTCGCTCCTCTCCTGCTCCTGCTGCTGCTGCTGCTGCTGCTGCTGCTTCCCGCACGGCTGAAAAACACGGAGCGCAATCTCTCTCGTGTAAACTCTCGTTTACACAGGAGTGTTATGTAAGCAGAAGAAGAAGATGAAGGGGGCGAGCGTGAAGAGATGGCGGGTTGGGAAGTGAGAGAGGGAAGCGCGCTCGAAGCCGAGAGAGAAGGGGAAGAGCGTAAGAGATAGACAGAGAGGCAGGACTACACCAGGTGTTGGGGGAGAGAAAGAGTGCGCACGCGGAGTGCGCGCGAAAGAAGAGCGAAGCAGAATGAGAGAGAGAGAGGGAGAGAGAGAGAGGAGAGAGAGAGACGAGAGAGGGAGAGAGAGAGAGGAGAGAGAGAGGAAGAAGTAGAGCCATAGAAATAGAAGACCTTGGCTCTCTCCGGTGCGTGACCTGTGAGCGCACGCCTTTCCGCTCGGTGATATGATGACGTTCACACAGCGTCGCGCGTGCGTGTGTTGGGTTTCTGTCGAGTCAACAGGTAAAGTTTCACCGCAGCACTGTCCAGGCATGCAGCCGCTGACGGACTGAGGATGCTGCTGGCTGCTGCTGCTGCTGCTGCTGCTGCTGCTGGTTGCTGCTGCTGCTGCTGTTGGCTGTTGCGCTGCTGTTGCTATGCTGCCTGCTGCCTGCTGCTTACTACTGGATCGTTGCTGCTGCGCTCCTGCTGCCTCCTCCTGCTGCTGCTGGCTGGCTGGCTGCTGCTGCTGCTGGCTCCTAGCTCGCTGCTGTTGCTGCTGCTGCACTCTACTGCGCCGCTACTGCTCCTCCCTCCTGCTGGCTGCTGTTGCTGAGCTCCTGCTCCTGCTGTTGCTGCTGCTACTGCACTGGCTACCGCTGCTGCTGCTGCTGCTGCTGCTACTGCTGCTGCTGCTGCTGCTACTCTGCTGCTGCTACTGCTGCTGCTGCTGGCTGCTGGCTGCTGCTGCTGCCGCTGCTGCTACTGCTGGCTGGCTGCTTGCTCCTTGTTCGCCTGCTGCTGGCTTGCTGCTGCTCCTGCTGCTGTTGCTGCTGCTGCTGCCCGCTGTTTGCTGCTGCTGCTGCTGCTGCTTCTGCTGCGCTCCTCCCTCCTCCCTCCTTCTCCCTCTCTCTCTCTCTCTCTCTCTCTCTCCGCGCGCGCGCGCACTCTCTCTCTCTCTCTCTCGCTCTACCTCCCCTCTCTCACTCTCTAACCGTGTGTTCACGCTCGTGCTGTGTGCGTTGTCTGTATGTAAGCAGCGCACGACAGGGCAAACACAGTCAACGTAAGCGTTATTCAGTCTGTCACCCTACACCCACCCACGCCCCACGCCCCACGCCGCACGCACAATCCATTCTGCTGCTAGTTCTGTCGGCAAACAAGAGAGAAAATGAACGACATCAAACTGCGTCGGCGGGCCGTGTTGTTGTTCTACCTAGCATCGTCAGCGACCACTCTCCCGCCGGGCTGCACGCGGCGCAAACACCTCGCAAAGCTAGAGTAGAGCGAAATCGGCGCGAAAACGCGATGTCTCGTTACCCTGCGCACACGCGCGTCGTCGCTGCGCCTGCGGGACGGCTTCGCGTGCCGGAGAGGGAGCAGGGTATGTGCTGGTACTGCGTGCTTGCAAGCTGGAGAGGACACGAGTTCGCGCAAACAGACGTGTTCGGACTCGAGCGACCTCTACCGGCAACAACGTCCTTCTCATTCATCTCGAATACTCTCCCCGCGCGACCAGCGCCCTCTACCGGTGATAACATGCTGCGCGGACACACTCTAGCGTGCTAGGCTTGGTAGCAGCGGCCACTGCACGCAAAATACCACAGTCACACACTGTCAACTAGTAGCAGATTCATTCGGACATCGTTCGTTCGATCAATCATTCACTCGTTTCTTCACGCGATCGTTCGATCATCCATCCATTCAGCCAATTCCATTTTACGACCGGTTTTATTGTGTTTTATAATTTGTTTTCATCGCGGCAACGTAATAAAGCCCAGCGCGCACATTGCACGCGGCATCACCATCATTAACACAGCAATGAAAGCTGGGATGCAATCTAAAGGTCAAGTATCGGCTATAGCAAGCCTCTGAGTCAACCCCGTGTGACAGACAGCCAGGCACAGTGTGTGTGTGTGTGTGTGTGTGTGTGTGTGTGTGTGTGTGCGTGCGTGCGTGCGTGTGTGTATGTGCGTGTGCGTGTGCGCGGCATCACCATCATTAACACAGCAATGAAAGC
>NW_014582943.1:6664-6877 GCF_000485595.1 Priapulus caudatus
CAGCAGCAGCAGAGCAGAGCAGCAGCAGCAGCAGCAGCAGCAGCAGTACAGCAGCAGCAGCATCAGCAGCAGTAGCAGCAGCAGCAGTAGCAGTAGCAGCAGTAGTAGCAGCAGCAGTAGCAGCAGCAGCAGTAGCAGTAGCAGCAGTAGTAGCAACAGCAGCAGTAGCAGTAGCAGCAGTAGTAGCAACAGCAGCAGCAATAGCAGCAGCAG
>NW_014582944.1:0-6877 GCF_000485595.1 Priapulus caudatus
GTTATTTGTCAGTCACGATCCCACGCATCAGGCCATGTTTACGCGCAGTCTTGATATCGAAGCGATTAATCATCGCGTGCTGGAGCAGTCATGAATCTGGTATTGCTCGCTGGCCGCAGTCTTATCAATCGCCGGTCTACCGCGATTCTTACCGTGGTTTCCATCGCAATTAGCGTCTCTTTATTGCTCGGCGTCGAGAAAATACGCGTGAATGCGCGCGATAGCTTCGCCAACACCATTTCCGGTACGGATCTTATTGTCGGAGGTCGCAGCGGTTCGATACAGCTCCTACTCTACTCAGTGTTTCGTATCGGCAGTCCGACTAATGATATCAGTTGGGAAAGTTACCAGGCCATCGCCTCGAAAAAAGGCATTAGCTGGACCATTCCAATTTCGCTGGGTGATTCGCATCGCGGTTATCGTATGCTCGGCACCAACCAGGATTACTTCAAACATTACCGTTACAGTACTTGGGAACAGGTAGCGCGCTCGATTTGCTCGGGATGTTAGCTTTTTGGAGATTTAATCTCGGATTGTCGGTGTCTCGGCGCCGGTGGCTGGGGCGTTGCAATACACTGTGGGTGATGCGTTCCGTTTGTTGATTCACGCTCGTGCTTTTCTGAGTTAGTCTTCAGGATTAAGCAACACCGATGGAAACCTTTCGTGTATCCGCCTCTCCTGAGAGCAACCGGCACACCGGTTGACGGGCACCTTTGCCACATCCAGTTCGGCCGGTCATCGAAAGTCAGCAGTGGGCTGCAAACGTGGTTGTGGTCGATTTCATAACGCTCTACACTTTTTTCGATATTTAAGCGGCGCATACGTAAGTTCACTGGAGTTCAGCAAATCGTTAACGTGCTTCTATGCTCGCGTCTGGGAAATATATAGAAGTCGCAGCCTCTTAATTATCACGTTGCGCCGATCATAACTCAGTTAGTGCCGATGATCTCTATCTTACAGTGGCTTTTTTGCGCGGAGCGACTCTCCTTCTGCCCCGCCCGCTCTCGTTGCAGTTCGAACTTCTGGCTGTATTATGCTTGATGAGTATTCGCCGGAATACGCTTGCGTTGAAGCCATTCTCGCATTTTGTTGTTCTATCGCGCAATTAGATGCTCGTGCTTATGCTGTGCTGATGTCATTTTGGCTTGGCTCACACGAACCGTCTCGGCCGCTGCGAAATCGCTCAATATCTACGTTCATAGGTCGGCGAGATGCATCGTCTAGTTTATCGGTTTGCTGGTAGTGGTCCGGCAGTGTTCGAGCCTGGTAACCTGGTCGCAGGCATCTCGCCGAGGTCGCCATTTTGATCTTGCTCTCCTAGCAGTGATTACTGCTCGCGAACGATGTCGAACACTTGATCGGTTTTGCGATATCGTCCTTGAGAAGTGGCCGAGCTCTCACTTAGCGAATTTGTGATCGTTCTGTCTTATACTGATCATTGCGGCTATTTTTCTGGTTCGTTTTAATTCTCGGGCCTTCGGGCCTATCGCAATCAACTGGGTTGACGGCATGTCAGTAGTCCGCATTTTTAGACTAGGCTAGCATATTGAGTCATTAAATTGGCTAATCTCTTAATATCGCTAAACACATTCTTAATATTCAGTCTCCTCCGACTCATATGCCAGGGCTGTTCTGCTATTCTGTTCTGTGGCGGAAGCGGTGGGTTGGTGGGGCCGAAACAGCAATTGCATGTGGGGTATGAGTTTTAATTCTCGCTAGGCTGGGGAATTGGCGAGGGAACCAGTTTCTTCCGGAATGTAGCGCTCGAAGAGTTCAACGCCGTCTGCCCGAAGAACTCTATCAGGCCGGGTGTGTCAAAAAATGTGCAGGGATCCAAGAACCTCTCGATCTGCGACGGCCTGTGATTGACGAATTTTTCGACGGCTGCCCAGATGCTCAAATCCGGCTTCTTCGATGTACCATTTTGGAATACGATGGCCAGTTATGCAGCGGAAACTTCCTAGTTAGTCCTTATTACCGGCCGCCTGCTACCCCACCCGGCTCCGCCACCACGGGCCAATTTCTACGTATTTCATTTTTTGTACGCATAAGTACGCGGGCCTGAACTACATGTGGATTTTACATCGATGATAGTTTATTATCATCTCGGTTGTGGATAAGCGTGGCAGTGGTGTGTGGGGGGTGGCGTTTCCTACGCTCACGTCTATTACCAGTATAAACTCTCTCAGCTAGAGGCCGCGGTCCGGTGGCTAGTTGGCTTAGCCCTCGATTGCTCTCTTCTTCTTTGTCGTATTCTGGCATAGATGCTTAGAAAAAAGATAGAGAATATAGATGGTCTCGTATGTTAGGCGCCATACCGCTTTCTTGTTAAGCTTGAGCATCGATGAGAGATTCGATCTACCGTTTATTCTAGTTAGTTTTTATTGCGCTAGTCACAGTGGGCCTTCAGTAATCCTGATGTTATTCTCTTCTACGTATCGCACAATCACCCACTCTCTTCTATCCTTGGACTATACTTTTGGCATGTTAAATACACTGTACTTCCATATTACACGCCTTATTGTGAATGAGGTTCGCTCTCTTATATTCATTGCTAACAGCAACTTATTCACTGTAGTTGTTGTTATCGTTGAGTCTCTCCTACAAGTTCTAATCAACCTCTGTGCTCTTGCAGCCGAATCTGGGCATCCGATGTATCCTGACTCCGTCTAGCTGTGATGTGTCGGATGTCTTCACATCCGATTTTTAGCATGAAGTATGCCAGTGCTTTATGAGATAATAGTCTGCTCTTCTTCGCTGCATACGATATGAACCCAAGGTTCGTCCTCGTCGAACCTCCTAACTCGAGCAGTGATAAGTATAGCCCTTGAGACTTTTCTCGTGCGCAGTCAATGCGAGTGAACAATCAGTATAAGTCAATCTCATGCTTGACTGTAGCTGTATAGTTTGGATCGTTTCGACTCGGTAATGGTATCCGGCAGGATGTCTCTATCGGTTTCACTTTCAGAGCTGTGAAACTAAAGTTGCTATTCAATGGTGTAACAGTGGGTGATTGCATGATGTGCGCTTGTGGATGCGGGCTCTCCGTTAGTCCGATGTTTCAACATATGCTATACCCATCGATTTCGGGTAATGTCTGCTGGGCGCGTTCCTGTCTACGGAACTAAATCATATGAGCGTGGTGTGGGTACAAGCTTCATTCCCACTCTCTTCTTACGTTACAACTTGATGCCATTTGGGTCTCGCGGGATAGATTTGGGTGGGTGTTCGCACGGACCCTGTCTAGTGACCGAGAGTTCTTTGGTGGGCCTGGAAATTGATGTTCCTTTGGCTGCACGAAGAGTCGGGTAGCCAGCCAATGGGTATTTCGTTGTTCGCAGCATCATTCGCGTTGCGAAGTTTTTTTGTTTTGCAAGTCGAGCCCCGGTGGGGGTGTGGGTGGGTGGGGGCTGATGGGTGTTTCTGTCGCTTAGCTTCGTAACCTTATGCGTGTAGGAATAATTGCCTTTTTTATTATCTTGTTCTCCAACAAATGGATACAGAAGTTGTGCTTATCTAAAAGAAATCTAGGTCGCTGCTGCAGGCCGCAATTTGAATCCAGTGCTGGACGATGGCGAAAGCTGCTTAGGTGCTAATCAAAAAAAGGGTTTTCGGGAGGGAGATCACTACGTTTTTTAGTATTATATCGTGCCTGTTTTCAGCACAGGGTATAACGCCGTGATGTTCCGATGTTTTTCTTGAGGCGCTTTCAGGGGCTCAGTTGAGACGTTAGGTTATTTGTTTGCTTTTTCAAGCCGAGTCTATTCTAGTGGGTTGACGTCGAGTGTATGTGCGTAGGAATATTCATTTGTAATTATTATTGTTACAAGAACGGCGCTAACTGGCTACGTGCTTTTTTATAAGATCATTACTGCAATTAGATTATCCATCTTTGTGGCTTTGTATCTTCGTACTGTCTTGCTGGGCAATCTTCCTATCAAGGGCTCTATTAAAATTTTTTGTGTGTGTTACATCATTGCATAGTTGTTTCCAGCGTGTTTGGCTCGCGTAATAGTGAGATTTGCGCGGTTTTCTATTCGTTAGCAAAGCTCTCAATATGCACTGTTATGATTACATAATATTCTTAATTTGGCTTGATTTTTTTCTTACTTTTTCCATGGTTCTATTTTTAAAACAAAATGGCAGGTATTTGTGTGTCCAGAATGTACATTTAATAATGAACGTCTTTTTGTTTCTTGCTCGTTGGGGCTGTATTGTTCTCTGGGTTCATTTAGTTCTTCCTCTCAATATGCAGATCGTTTATCAATGAAGTTGTGGTGCCCAAGAGGGTTTTTTAGGTGAAATTACGATTCTTCTACTTTGTATTGCGCCAGTATACTTTACTGTCACGAAGTTCGAACTTCTAAAGTCTTTTCGGGTATGGGGCTGGACGTGGCATTCGTGACTTACGGTACGTTCATAAATATTTTGGTTTGTAGTGGCACGCCTCTGCATCCTTTGTTTTCGCACCAACCCCCTTTGATATTATCCGTTTCAGTATATTCCAAGAATATGCAAAATATATATCTATAGTTGCCTGTATATTATAGCGGGTGGAATGCGTGGTTTAGGACTAAGACATTACGTCATTGTAAATCTTTGACCCTTATGTGGCGCCTTGCTATTTTGTAAGCAAAGCGCTGCACACTCAGCAGGAATAACAGCAAGCAAAGAACTACTTCATCAGCAGAATCCTTCCTACTTCTTTTGTTTCGAGAATACTGCAACGCCCGGGCGCAGGTAAAATCTATAGCTAATATTATTGGAAGATGTTTGTCATTTTGTACCTCATTTGTAAACTTAGTAGTAATAGTTCATTACAGTGTTATTTTTTTAACTGCTAGCCTCCTATGTGGTGTGATAGAGTTTTTTTGTTTTTTTGCAAAATGAAGGGTCTGACCGTTAGCAGGCCATCAAAGGCTCAGCGCACTTCATATGCCATAAAATACGCGCTTCTATCATGCAGTCTTGGGGACGCAGTGCGATCACCCCGATTAACGGGTCTCACAAAAAAAACCTGCTAGCTTCTCTTTACGCACAAAGCATATTATGTGAACTGGCCCATGACTTATATTAGGCTAGTCTATTTTTCGTACAATGATTTGCTTTCACCACGTGGAGTATGTTGCGATGAAATTTAGCGTGTCCATTGTCGGCAGCCGTATACTCATGTTAGAGCACAATGCTGCACACGTGTCGATGAAGATATTTGCTGCAGTTCTTACGGTGCGAACATATAAGACTGGATTGCTCTCCAGCATAGAGACTGTTTTAAGCCGCGTGAGCTGTAACGGCTCCCGGGAATGGCTCGATTCTGGCAGTTGCTTAGGCTACTCCACCCTTACAGTCATTTGTCAATCGGCAATCAGTTATCATTTTTGCGACGCTTTCTTACGTTCGTTTTTTTTTTCGAGTACTCTTGAATTTCACCGTGGTTTTCGAAATTCTGGTCGATAGGGGTTAAACGCTTTGCTGCGGTCGCAAATTAATCAGCACGTACAGGGTTGCTAGTTGTTAACCAGCTTACGATTTTTACCTTGTATTCATGCCTGCAAGTCAACGCCTAGTGTATCACATTTCGCTTTTTTAGATTTTGTAACATGTGCCGCCAATAATCGGCTTGTCTGATCTTCTGAGCTTAATGTCACCTGACCAGCGAGGTTGGCGGATGGCTTCATAGAGGGTTACTCCTGTTGATTGCGGCCTTGCCGCGCAAGTGTTGCAGCTTTGAGCCGGCGGCCGGCCGCGACAATCATCAACTTTTTGCTTATCAGACTTGTAGCGAACCCTATACCATATTGATTTTATTTTTCGTGTCGACCCGATTCGGGGTACTGATTATTTGAAATGGGCAGGCTCATTGTGAAAGATGTGCCAATCACGTGCGTTGATGCAGCCAATGAAGTGCTGCGTTATCGTCAAATAGACGACGGGCAGCTTTTTCGGCATATTTTGGGATCGAATATATGTGGTGGGCTGACGTGCTACCGACAAATTCAGCTGTATCCTTTTTCGAATGTGTAGCTTTTCTCGGCCTCTTGAGGTTGTTTGACAGAACCGGTAACAATCACGGTATCGAAATGACTATTCTGTTATGTTATCTGGCTTTTGAGTCGGGGGGCGCCCCCCCTCCGGCCCCCCCCCGCCCCATCAGGTAAGCGTTTTCTGTGGTCATCGCGGACGATTATCAACCCGAACCTTTTGAGTGAGGCCGAAGTACCCGCAACACGCTAACATGTGTCGGAGCTCGTGGCCATAGTTGCAAGGCATCGCGTGATTTTTGAAATCAGTTTTTCTGGTTATCATTGCGGACTGGCTATTCGCAGTGCCCACGTAAGAATTTGATCATGAGTTTACGCGCCTAATTGCAGTTAATGTTCGAGCCAAAAAACGCAAGGCGGGTTCCCAGCATTGCCGCACCGTATTCATTCGGCTTCGCTTGATATGTCTGGATTTCAAAAATTGGCAGGCAGGTTTATCCATGGAGCTGCAACGATTTTCCAACGCATCGATTGCCAGCTGTTTTCTATCGTTTGCGCCCGCACTGGCTAACTGCCGATCAATTTTCTGGCAATCAGTTCTATTGTCATTGCAGGCGGCATGAGTTTGAGCGTTCCTGGGGAAGCCGACGGATGCGAGTAAGCTATCGGCGGGGCCTCTGCGGTCTCCATGATCTCCTTCCAAGGTGATGGAAAAGTTGCTCCAAATACGGTCGGTATCAACGATTGAAGTGCTTCCGATATTTTTTATTCGAATGATTTGTAGCGTCATTTTAGCCACATGAAGCACAATGCGAGCGGAGGAATAACGCGCGGAATTATGTCAGCCGCAACCTGTAAAACAATTGCAGACCCCAACGCCCGCCAACTAAGCGGGC
>NW_014582945.1:0-2389 GCF_000485595.1 Priapulus caudatus
GAGAGAAAGAGAGAGACGGAGGAAGAGAGCGACAGAGAAGAGAAAAAGAGAGAGTCGAGGGAGAAAGAGAGGCGAGAGAAAGATCGAGGCAGAAAATGATCGAAGAGGGAGAGAGAGAGGAAAAGAAGAGGGAGAGAAGAGAGAGAGAGAAAGAGAGAGAGAGGAGAGAGAGAGAGAGATGAGGAGAGAGAGGAAGCCGAGAGAGAGAGAGAGGAGAGAGAAGAGAGGGAGAGCACGAGAGGTGTGATGAGAGATGAGAGAGCCATCGGTGGAGACTGTCGAGAGGACGAGACGGCGCAAGAGAGCGAGAGGCAGAGAGAAACGATGAGAGAGGACGAGAGATGAGAGAGACGAAGAAAGAGAAAGAGAGAGAGAGCGAGAGAGAGAGAGAAAAAATGCAGTGGTGAGAGCCGAGAGAGGAGAGGAGCAGAGCAGCAGATAGATGAGAAGGGAAAGAGAGAGAGAGAGAGAGAAGAGAGAAGAGCAGACGAGAAAGATGAGAGAGAGCAGCAGAGAAGAGAGAGATGAAGAGAGTAGAGAGATGAGAGGAAGAGACGAGAGAGACGAGAGAGAGAGAGAGAAAGAGAGCGAGTACGGAGGCGAGGAGGACCTTCACCAACGTATATTCTACGAAATAAGCGCTGCATATTGGCGTCCTAACACAGCCATTGCATTTTCTGATCCTTTCTCAATCCAACTCTCCTCCTGTCATGCGGCACTGTCTGAGCGCAATGGCGGCCATTCTGTCATATATTCACCTCCCAGCAGTCATATCGAAAGGCATTTTTAGCCACGCCCAAACGATATATAGACACACACGCGCGGCGCGCGCATCTACACGCAGCTGCTCGACACAACCACGCACACACACATACACACCAACACCACACACACGCACACACCCACACACAGCACACACGACGCGCCACACACACACACGCACAGCGCCACACACCACGCACGCATGCCACACACACACGCACACACACCACACAACGCACACACACACACACACACACACACACACACACACACACACACACCCACATACACCACAACATACACACACTACACACAACACACCACACACACGCACGCGGCACACACACGCACACACGCACCACACTACACACACACACACACGCCCACTGCACGCACGCACGCCCACGCGCACGCCACACACACACACACACACAACAACACACACACACACACACACACACACACACACACACACACGCACACACACGCACACACATACGTCCTCCTCCGCTACCGCCGTCGATTTAAAACCCGGACAGTAATTGAAAACTGCATTTTGTCTCCAGACGCAATTTTCTAACGTCGGAGGAAATTTACATGAATGTGCGCCGGAATGGAATTTCTGTAAAAGGGGACAGAAATCGCATCGTCATTGCCTTATGTGATTTTACGACGCCGAGACAAAGGCTAGGAAAAACCACGAGAATGCTAGTAAACACCGATGATAAAAATGAATGCACAACAATAAAACCCAATATGAGAAAATGATAAAAAAAATAACAAACTCAATTTGCTCATTGCCATTGAATGCTAGTAAACACCAATGAGGAATGCACAAAGAGAGAGAGAGAGGGAGAGAGAGAGAGGGAGGGGGGGAGAGAGAGAGAGAGAGAGAGATAGAGAGAGAGTAGGAGGGGAGAGAGAGAGACGAGAGAGAGAAGAGAGAGAGAGAGAGAGAGAGAGAGAGGAGGGAGGGGANCGCGCCTTAGGGGGAGGGAACGCAGGATTTCGGCTAGAAAGGAGCCGAAGATGAGGAGGAGGAGGAGAAGAAGGAAGAGGAGGAGGAGGAGGAAGAGGAGGAGAGAGGAAATGGGCCGAGGAGGATGATGGTGGAGGGGAGAGGAAACGGGCCAACTCGGCACGCTCGCCGAATTTTCGGCTTTGTTCACGTGTTTTACTCCGGCGCGCGCGCGTGCGTGCGTGCGTGCGTGCGCGTGATTGTGCGCGGAGCGGAGCATGAAGAACGGTAAAACCACTCGCGCCTCACCGCCCCCGAAACCGGTCCTATGCACGAACACAGCAATGTAAAGCCAGCCAGCCAGTACGCTGATGATGATGATGCTGGGGGAGGGGGGAGGTTGGGAGAGGGGAGGGGGGAGGGAGGTGGTTGGGAGAGGGGAGGGGAGATGACGGGGTAGCGGTGTGGAGAAAGAGGGGGGAGAGAAAGCAAGAGGAAGAGAGAGAGGGAGCGAGAGAAAGAGAGAGAGAGAAAGAAAGAGAGAGAGAAAGAGAGAGAGAGAGAGAGAGAGAGAGAGAGAAGATAGAGAGAAGAGAGAACAGAGAGAGAGAGAGAGAGAGAGAGAGAGAGAGAGAGAGAGAGAGAGAGAGAGAGAGAGAGAGAGAGAGA
>NW_014582945.1:3739-4972 GCF_000485595.1 Priapulus caudatus
TGCGTGCGTGCGTGCGTGCGTACGCGCGCGCGTGTGTGTGTGGGGATATGGGAAGAGTTCCGCGTACAGTTGTACCAACTGAAGCTTGTTAACGTTGTTCAACACTGCGAACTGCAGCGTCAAAGCATTGCTGACGTCACTAATCAGCTTATAAACTCATCATGGCAGCGCACAATGGCGTCTGTAACTCAATCGGAAGCGATTTGCTGATCTTTGTCCGGAGTGTGGCGGAATTGTGGCCTGCGTGTGAGAACATGGTGCGAACGAGGGTAGGATTCCGTGGGACTGTGTGTGTGGATGTCATACGATGACGTTACCAGACTTTGGGAGAGAGAAAGCAGAAAAAAAAAGAAGAAGAAGAAGAAGAAGAAGAAGAAGACAAAAGAAAAAGAAGAAAAAGAAGAAAAAAACAATGAAAAAAAAGAAGAAGAGGAAGAAGAAGAAGAAGGAAGAAAGAGAAGAAAGAAGGAAAACAAGACGAAACTAAAGAAAGAAGAAACTAAAGAAGAAAGGAGGAAGTAGGGAAAGAAGAAGAAAGAACGATTGAAAGGGGGAGATTATGGAAAGAAGAAGAGGAAGACGTAAAAAAGAAGAAAAAATAGAGGAAGAAATAGAAGAAGAAGAAGAAGAAGAAGAAGAAGAAGAAGAAGAAGAAGAAGAAGAAGAAGAAGAAGAAGATGAAGAAGAGGAAGAAGAAGATGAAGAAGAAGAAAAAAGTAAAAGAAGGAAAGAAAAAAAGAAAAAAAAGAAACAGAAGAGGAAGAGGAAGAGGAAGAGGAAGAGGAAGAGGAAAAGGAAGAGGAAGAGGAAGAGGAAGATGAAGAGGAAGAGGAAGAGGAAGAGGAAGAGGAAGAGGAAGAGGAAGAGGAAGAGGAAGAAGAAGAGGAAGAGGAAGAGGAAGAGGAAGAAGAAGAGGAAGAGGAAGAGGAAGAGGAAGAGGGAGAGGAAGAGGAAGAGGAAGAGGAAGAAGAAGAGGAAGAGGAAGACGAAAGAAAGAAGGAAAACGGATAAAGATAAAGACGAAGACGAAAAATAATATTGCATACACTGCTGCATACGCACGCACGCACGCACGTACACGCACACACACGCACACACGCACACACGCACACACGGACAACCGAATTACGCATCGCGGATCGATACGGACATCGACTGTTTTCCGCAGACAAAATAGATCCCTCGCCCGCGTCGAATTTTTTTTTCTTGGCTCCGAGCGAAAATCGAATTAAA
>NW_014582945.1:6070-6877 GCF_000485595.1 Priapulus caudatus
TTCTCACTCTTTCTCTCCAACTCTCTCCGTTTCTGTCCCACTTTCTTTTCTGTCTTTACGTCTCCATCTTTCTCTCTCTCTCTCTCTCTCTCTCTCTCACTTACTTTCTCTTCAGATCCAGCTTGGTGAATGAAGAATCGGGTTAATATATGTAGTTGTGTTGGCAGGTATAGATTTGTCCAACATGGCTAATATATGTAGTTGTGTTGGCAGCTATAGATTTGTACAACTTGGTTAATATATGTAGTTGTGTTGGCAGCTATAGATTTGTACAACATGGTTAATATATGTAGTTGTGTTGGCAGCTATAGATTTGTACAACATGGTTAATATATGTAGTTGTGTTGGCAGCTATAGATTTGTACAACAGGGTTAATATATATAGTTGTGTTTACAGCTATAGATTTGTACAACAGGGTTAATATATGTAGTTGTGTTTACAGCTATAGATTTGTACAACATGGTTAATATAATATGTAGTTGTGTTGGCAGCTATAGATTTGTACAACAGGGTTAATATATGTAGTTGTGTTGACAGCTATATAGCTTGGAAGAACCGTGTTAGTGTATGTAGTTGTGGCGGTATGGCTCTTGCTTGACAGACTGAAGTTAATTTATTTAGTAGTGGTGGCTGCTACTGTTTGCTTTGGTTGTTACCAAACGCGTGACTCTGTGGTAGAAGAGAAACTACATGCAGTTGTTGGTAGCGGACGCTGTTGTTGTGTTGGTCAATTGATTAACCCACTAACTACGTACACACACACACACACACACACACACACACACACACACACACACACACACACA
>NW_014582946.1:2296-2654 GCF_000485595.1 Priapulus caudatus
AGTATTGTCATGGGTGCATGTATGTAGCAGTATTGTCATGGGTGCATGTATGTAGCAGTATTGTCATGTGTGCATGTATGTAGCAGTATTGTCATGGGTGCATGTATGTAGCAGTATTGTCATGGGTGCATGTATGTAGCAGTATTGTCATGTGTGCATGTATGTAGCAGTATTGTCATGTGTGCATGTATGTAGCAGTATTGTCATGTGTGCATGCAGTATTGTCATGGGTGCATGTATGTAGCAGTATTGTCATGGGTGCATGTATGTAGCAGTATTGTCATGGGTGCATGTATGTAGCAGTATTGTCATGTGTGCATGTATGTAGCAGTATTGTCATGGGGTACATGTATGTAGC
>NW_014582946.1:3791-5111 GCF_000485595.1 Priapulus caudatus
ACGCACACACACACACACGCACACACACACACACGCACACACACACACACCCACATCTCACCCTCCTCCTCCTACCCTCCCCCCACTCCCCTACCCCTCTTGCTCCCACTTCTCCTTCTCCCTCCCGTTCTTTCCTCTTCCCCCCTCTCTCTCTCCCACCTCCTCCTTCTCCCCCTCCCCCTCCTTCACTTTCTCCCCCTCTTTTCCCTCTCCCTCCCCTTCTCCTCCCCTCCTCCACCTTGTCCTCCTCCTCCTCCCTCCCTCTCCCCTATCTTCTCCCTCTCCCCCACCTTCTTCCCTTCCTCCATCTTCTCCACCTCTTCCCTTCTCTCTCTTTTCTCCCCTCTCTCCCCTCCCTCTCCTGATACTCGGGATACTCCCCTCTCTCCCCTCCCTCTCCTCCTCCTCCACTTTATCCCCCTCTCTCTCTCTCCCTCTCCTACCTCCACCTTCCCCTCCTTCCCTTCCTGCTCCCACTGTTTCCCCGCTGTGGCTCCGAGCGAGCTTCTCAATGGCTCATTAACGATGACCATTAATTAGCGGAAGCCAGACGAAGCTGACCGCGTAATTCACGCGACTCGGCTAACGAGTGAGAAGTGCGCATCGTCACTACTGCCGCCGCCGCTGCTGCTGCTGCTGATGATGTTGCTACTGCTGCTGCTACTGCTGGTGGTGGTGGTGGTGCTGCTGCTGCTACTACTACTGCTGCTGCTACTATTGCTGCTGCTGCTGCTGCTGCTGCTGCTGCTGCTGCTGCTACTGGTGGTGGTGCTGCTGCTGCTGCTGCTGTTGGTGGTGGTGGTGCTACTACTACTGCGGATGCTGCTGCTACTACTGCTGCTACTGCTGCTGCTACTGCTGCTGCTGCTGCTACTACTGCTGCTGCTGCTGCTGCTGCTGATGCTGATGCTGCTACTACTGCTGCTGCTGCTGCTGCTGCTGCTGCTACTGCTGCTGCTGTTACTTGAGCAAGAGGCCGAGGATGCTGCTGAGGATGGATGCTGTGGATGTAGATGAGGATGTTGTTGCGGATGAGAGATGAAGATGAGGATGAGGATGTTGCTGAAGAGGAGGATGAGGATGCTGCTGAGGACGACGATGAGGATGCTGCTGAGGAGGAGGATTAGGGTGCTGCTGAGAATGTTGCTGAGGACGAGGATGAGGATGAGGATGACGATGAGGATGAGGAGGAGGATGACGATGCTGCTGAGGATGAGGATGCTGCTGAGGATGAGGATGCTGCTGAGGAGGACGATGCTGCTGAGGAGGACGATAAGGATGAGGATGAGGATGCTGCTGAGGATGAGGATGCTGCTGAGG
>NW_014582946.1:6188-6876 GCF_000485595.1 Priapulus caudatus
GCTGCTGAGAATGTTACTGAGGATGCTGATGCTGCTGAGGATGAGGATGCTGATGCTGCTGAGGATGAGGATGAGGATGCTGCTGAGGATGAGGATGCTGCTGAGAATGTTACTGAGGATGAGGATGCTGCTGAGGATGAGGATGAGGATGCTGCTGAGGATAAGGATGTTGCTGAGGATAAGGATGTTGCTGAGGATAAGGATGCTGCTGAGGATGAGGATGAGGATGCTGCTGAGGATGAGGATGAGGATGCTGCTGAGGATGAGGATGCTGCTGAGAATGTTACTGAGGATGAGGATGCTGCTGAGGAGGACGATGACGATGAGGATGCTGCTGAGAATGTTGCTGAGGATGAGGATGCTGCTGAGGATGAGGATGCTGCTGAGTTCGCCGATGCTTAATTACTGCCTATTATCAGCTTATCATATTTACTGTCATCTCGCGATAGTTCATTTGTGTGACGCGTAGAGTGTAGTATTGATCCTGCTCGCTGGCGTGGAGTGGCTGATGCATGCTGGTGTAGCTTGGAGTATTCTACAAACTTCCTGCTATCCAGCCTACCTATCCCTCGGTCCTATTATCTGTGTTTCCACTACATTTTCTTATATTTTCTCTTCATCCTCTTTTCTGTTGTGTTTCTCCGTCGCTCTCACATTTTCTTTATCTCTTTCTCTCCCTCTCTCTCTC
>NW_014582947.1:4179-5374 GCF_000485595.1 Priapulus caudatus
CATTATTATGTACGGTCTGTTATTGTAGCGGACATAATTATGTTACGTGTGTTACAGTATCATGCTCATGTTACACAGTCTGTTATACAGCACGGGACAGATGTTACGTGTGTCACAGTATCATGCTCATGTTACACAGTCTGTTATACAGCACGGGACAGATGTTACGTGTGTCACAGTATCATGCTCATGTTATACAGTCTGTTATACAGCACGGGACAGATGTTACGTGTGTTACAGTATCATGCTCATGTTACACAGTCTGTTATACAGCACGGGACAGATGTTACGTGTGTTACAGTACCATGCTCATGTTACACAGTCTGTTATACAGCACGTACGGAACATATGTTACGTGTGGTACAGTATCATGCTCATGTTACACAGTCTGTTATACAGCATGGGACAGATGTTACGTGTATTACAGTATCATGCTCATGTTACACAGTCTGTTATACAACACGGGACAGATGTTACGTGTGTTACAGTGTCATGCTCATGTTACACAGTCCTGTTATACAGCACAGGACAGATGTTACGTGTGTTACAGTATTAACAGACTGTGTAACATGAGCATGATACTGTAACACACGTAACATCTGTCCCGTGCTGTATAACTACAACACGGTACATATGTTACGTGTGCTACAGTATCATGATACTGTTACACGGTATCATGATACTGTTACATCACGGGACAGATGCTACGTGTTACAGTACCATGTTAATGATACGCTGACTGTTAAAACACGGGACAGATGCTACGTGTTACATACAGTACCATGCTCATGATACGCTGACTGTTACAGCACGGGACAGATGCTACGTGTTACAGTATCGTGCTCATGATACGCTGACTGTTACAGCTCGGGACAGATGCTACGTGTTACAGTATCGTGCTCATGATACGCTGACTGTTACAGCTCGGGACAGATGCTAAGTGTTACAGTATCATGCTCATGATACGCTGACTGTTACAGCTCGGGACAGATGCTACGTGTTACAGTATCGTGCTCATGATACGCTGACTGTTACAGCACGGGACAGATGCTACGTGCTACAGTATCGTGCTCATGATACGCTGACTGTTACAGCACGGGACAGATGCTACGTGCTACAGTATCGTGCTCATGATACGCTGACTGTTACAGCACGGGACAAATGCTACGTGCTAGAGTATCATGCTCATGATACG
>NW_014582947.1:6066-6876 GCF_000485595.1 Priapulus caudatus
TATATTTGCCGAGCAATATCGGTTGCAGTTGATTGCTTTCTAGCCGTGCTTACTTAAATTGGATTAGCCGCTGGAATTCTGGCGGCTCTGCCAAAACTACTTAACGTTGTACGATAATGAGCCAAAATCCCCGTGAAAGGATTGTTAGCAGTGTGCGCATTCGCTCAATCCAGTTGTGCACCGTACCATACCGACTCGACAACAGGCCCTCGGTCCTTCCTGCAGAAATCATCGGCTGCCGGGGATAACAACGCAGGTTGCTCGTCCATTAGCCTGCCTACTAGTTTGCTGCTACTTTGTGAGTTACGTCTTTTTCCTAAATGATCAGCTGAAACGTTCATTCCTCCGTATCGCCAGATTCGGACACTTGTGCCACCATGGAATCCATCGACGTCAGTACCTGCTGGCCATCGTTACTGAACGGTGATCACCGTAAAGTAGCAACGCACATGAATAAAAGATGAATGAGAAAAAAACGAAAACGATAAATTTGCCTCTGATCGCACGATGCCATAACTTGTAATCAATAAATTGTAACTCGAAAAAGTGCAGGTCTACAATCTAATTCGCTATGTAAAATGTTCCTTTGTCAATATTAATTAATATTGGTGCAGAAAACGCCGTATTCGCTACACAAATACATTGCATTTTGCACAGCGTCAATAGCGCTCGCTCGAGCGTTGCAAGACAACACAGTAGCATGATTACAGACCATATATATATATATATATATATATATATATATATATAGAGAGAGAGAGAGAGAGAGAGAGAGAGAGAGAGAGAGAGAAATATATATATATATATATA
>NW_014582948.1:0-614 GCF_000485595.1 Priapulus caudatus
GGTCACCTGAAATGTAAATTCCTGCATTCTAAGAAGGATACATACAATTCTGGATTCAGAAAAATGAAAAGCCCACAAAAATAGGAAAAAATAGGAATTTTGTCCAAAAAATAGGAAAAATAGGAACTGAGCCTATAGAGATATTATACAATCGCAAATATGTCACTATAGTCGAATAGTGTCTCTTCCTCGGGCATCAGTTTTGAATTAACCCAATCATGTGCGTCTATCTACCTTGTGCAGGTATTATGTAGATGGTTACCGTAATAATTCATCATTGTGGTCGCTACGCCATCGTCCCTACATTCATCGGTTATTGTGTCAGTCAAGGAAATTCGTGGAAAGGAGAAAATCGCGATGTATTGACGTGAATAGTTGGTGTGTAACGACCTTCTCTCAATAGAGGTTCGAAATTTGTTCTACTAAATCAGTTCTTAAACACCGCCACTGACTTAGAGAGGGAGGGAACGAGAGAGAGAGAGACGGAGAGAGAGAGGGAGAGAGAAAGAGAGAGAGATACAGAGAGAGAGAGAGAGAGACGGAGAGAAAGAGAGGGGAGAGAGAGAGAGAGAGGAGGGGAGAGAGAGAGAGAGAGAGAGAGAGAGAGTAGAGAG
>NW_014582948.1:4137-4647 GCF_000485595.1 Priapulus caudatus
CTCTCTCTCTCTCTCTCACTCTGTCTCTCTCTCTCTCTCTCTCTCCCTCTTTCTCCCTCCATCGCTCTCGCCCCTCCTCTCTCCTTCGCTTCCCCGTGTTTGTGTGTGTGCGTACTAGAGAGCGAACAGCACAGCACACACATTGACAGGACAGTCTGCTATAACAGACGAATTTTCTCATTCCACATTTCGCCTGCGCCTGGCTTCTCTCATCCACCAAATTATTAACAGTATATTATTAATTACGGATTAATTATTAATTATTGATTAATTATTAATTATTGATTAATTATTAATTATTGATTAATTATTAATTATTGATTAATTATTAATTATTGATTAACTATGGATGGCGGCACAACATAAAAGCTGATTATGTTGCGACGACGACGGTTATGTTATCATGGCGTTTACCGTCGCGACAGCTCACTACACGTGACGTCATGACGCATGACAGCTCACTACACGTGACGTCATGACGCATGACAGCTCACTACACGTGACGTCATG
>NW_014582948.1:5826-6873 GCF_000485595.1 Priapulus caudatus
GGGGGAGGGGGAGAAATGGGAAGGGGAGAGGAAGAGAGGGGAGAGGAGGAGAGGGGGAGGGGGAGAAGGGGAGAGAAATGCCTTCTTTCCCGCTCGTGTGTGATTTTCTGCCTGCCTCTCTGTCTGTCTGTCTGCCTGCCTACCTGCATGCATGCCTGCTTGTCTGCCTGCCTCCCTCCCTGCCTGCCTGCCTGCCTGCCCGCCTGCCTACCTGCATGCCTGCCTCCCTCCCTGCCTGCCTGCCTGCCTGCCTGCTTGCCTGCCCGCCTGCCTGCCTGCCTGCCAGTATGCTTACCTGCCTGCCTCCCTGCCTGCCTGCCTGCATGCATGCATGCTTCCCTGCCTGCCTGCCTGCCTGTCTGGCTGCCTGCCTGCCTGCCTGCCTACCTGCCTGCCTGCCTGCCTGCTTCCCTGCCTGCCTCCCTGTCTGCTTGCTTGCCTGCCTGCCTGCCTGCCTGTCTACCTGCCTGCTTGCATGCATGCATGCCTGCTTGTCTGCCTGCCTGCCTCACTGCCTGCCTCCCTGCCTGGCTGCATGCCTGCCTGCTTCTCTGCCTGCCTGCCTGCCTGCCTGCCTGCCTGCCTGCCTGCTTGCATCTCTGCCTGCCTGCCTGCTTGCCTGCCTGCCTGCCTGCCTGCCTGCCTGCCTGCCTGCCTGCCTGCTTGCCGCCTCTAGCAAAAGCTCTCCCGCTGTCTCCGTTTCCAAGACGCGTGTAATGCACCTAATTAGCATTAATTAGCGATATATCTAATTACTGGTAATTAGAAGCAGACGTGATAATGTTCTTACGCGCCGCACCACGGGCGACCTGCAAAGTATCCGCTCACAGAATTCCTTGCGCGCGAGTGTGAAGTTATTTTCCCTTTCGGAAGTTTTCAATTGCATTTTCCAGTCGATTTTGAAAAAAAATTGCATAATATTTAATTATTATGCAAATTTTTTTCTAGATTGTCTAATATCGCTTTACGCGCCCGTTGGAGAGTGATTTTCGCACATATACTATATTACATTATGTTACATATTATTTTTATTTTTTTTACATTATA
>NW_014582949.1:0-5000 GCF_000485595.1 Priapulus caudatus
GACAGAGAGCGAGAGAGAGAGAGTGAGAGATAGAGAGACAGACAGACAGAGAAAGACAGCCTGACGCATCTCACGCTATCACGTGACAACCCACGCGACACGTCGCCTGTCCTGCGTCGCCATCCACGTCGCCACGTTCGTCCTCTGCTCGTCCTTCAGGTCGGAAACACCAGGAAGCTGCCGACAGCGACCGAATATATAGATTCATTCATAAACTGATTTATAGGTGATACGCCGGTAAGCAATCAACGGAAACCGACAACCGGCGAGGTGTATATACGTAGCAAGCTTCCTGTCTCTCTCTCTCTCTCTCAATTCTCTCTCTCATCCTCTCTCGTCTCTCTCTCTCTCTCTCTCTCTCTCTCCTTTCAGTCTCTCTCATCTTCTCTCTCTCGCGCGCGACTTTCTCTCTCATCTCTCTCTCTCTCGTCTCTCTTACTCTCTCTCATTTCTCTCTGCTCTCGTCATCTCTCTCTCTACTCTCTCTCTCTCTCTCTCTCTCTTCTTTCTCTCTTTATCTCTCTCTCTCTCTCTCTCTCTCAATCTCTTTCTCACTCTCTCTACTCGCAGCGCATTTCTCTCTCTCTCTCTCTCTCTTCATCTCTACTCTCTCTCTCGTCTCTTCCACGCGCGCGATTTCTCTCTCTCCTACTCCAATCTCTCTCTCTCTCTACCTCTCTCCCCTCTCTCTCTCTCTCTCTCTCTCTCTCTCTTCTCTCTCTCTCTCTTTCTCTCTTTCTCTCTCATCTCTTCTCTCTCCTTCTCTCTCTCTATTTCTCACTCTCTCTCTCTTCTGCTGCGCTTCTCTCTTTCTACTCTCTCTCTACTCTCATCTCTCTCTCTTCTATTCGCGCCGCACTCATCCACTGATATTCTTCGACTTCCTCTTCTTCACTCCTCAATGACTCAACGCACCATACTTAAGCCCCCACAGCCTCCCCCACTTAGCCTTCTCTCGCGCGCGACTTTACTCTCGCTCATCTCTCTCTCTCTCTCTCTCTCTCTCGCGCAGCGCTTTCTCTCTGACTCTACTCTCTCATCTCCTCTCTCTCTCTCTCTCTCTCTCTTCCTATCTCCCGGCGCGCTTTCTCTCTCCACCTCTCTCGTCTCTCTCTCGTCTCTCTTCTCTCTCTCTTCTCTCTTTCTCCTCTCTCTCTCTCTCTCTCTCTCTCTCCTTCTCTCTCTTTCTACTCTCTCTTCTCTCTCTCTCTCTCTCTCTCTCTCTCGCGCAGCCGCTTTCTCTCTCTCCCAGCTCTCTCTCTCTCTCTCTCTCTCCTCCCTCTCTTCTCTCTTTTCTTTTTCTCTCTCTCTCTCTTCTCTCTCTCTGCTCTTTTCTCTCTTTCTCTCTCTCTCGTCTTCTCATCTCTCTCCTTCTCTCTCTTTCTCACTCTCTCTTCTCTCGCGCGCTTTCTCCTCTCTCTCTCTCTCCACTCTCTCTACTCTCTCCTCTCCCTTCTCTCTGCAGGCGCTTTCTCTCTCTCCCTCTCTCATTCTCGTCTCTCTCTCTTCTCTCTCGTCTCATCTCTTTGCTCTCTCTCATCTCTCTTTCTCTCATCTCTCTCTCTTCTCTTCTCTCTTTCTCTCTCTGCCCTCTCTCTCTTTCTCACTCTCTCTCTCTCGCATTGCGCATTCTCTCTACTAGCTCTCTCTCTCTCTCCTGCTCTCTTTCGCTCTCTCTCTCTCTCTTTCTCTCTCTCTCTCTCGCTCTCTTGTCTGTCTGCTCTGTCATGTTCTGTCTCTTCTCTCTCTCCTCTCTCAGCATCTGTCGTCTTCTCTCCTCCCTCCCCCCGTCTTTCCTTTCTTTTCTCCCCTTTCCAATCCAGCTGCCAAGTCTGCCGCTATCGATCGCTTAGCTCTGCATCTCCCTCCCATCCGTGCACGTCAGCCGTGAGTACCAAGCGTAGTCGTCGGACAACGTTGTCGGCTAATGTCTCGGCAACAGTTGTCGGCTATGTCGTGCGCGCAACGGTTGTCGGTATGACGTCGCACAGCGTTGTCCGGCTATGTCGTTCGCTATGAAATCGGCTGCGTTGTCGGCTATGCCGTCGGCTTATGTCGTCGGCCAGCGTTGTCTGTCGGCATTATGTCGTCGGCTATGTCGTCGGCTATGGTGTCGTCGGCTATGTCTCGGCAGCGTTGTCGGCTAGGTTCTGTCGAGCTATGGCGTCGAGCCAGCGTTGTAACGGCTATGCCGTCGGCTATGTTGTCGGCAAGCGTTGTCGGCTATTGCCGACCGCGCGAGCGGGTCGGCACCCTATGCGTCGGCTATGGTGGTCGCAAGCTGTTGTCGGCTATGTCGTCTTGGCTATGTCCGATCGCTATGTCGATCGGCTATGTCGTCGGGCGCGTTGTCAGCGCTTATGTCGTCGGCAACTATTGCCGTCGGCAGCGTTGTCGGCTATGCCGTCGGCATATGTCGTCGCAGCGTTGTCGGCTATGACGTCCAGGCAGCGTATGTAGGCATTATGTCTCGGACAGCGTCGTCGGACTATGGTCGTCAGGAACCTATGTGTCGGCTATGTCGTCGGCAGCGTAGCTGTCGGCTATGCCGTACGCCAGCGTCACCATGTCGGCTATGCCGTTGCAGCGTTGTACGGCTATGCCGTCGGCATTCGTCGGCCGCGATTGTCGACTATGTCGTCAGGCGATTGATCGGCTATGACGTCGGACCGTATGGTCGTCGGCAGCGTTGGTCGACTATGTTCGTCGCCAGCGTTGTCGGTATGACGTCGCGAGCGTGGTGGGGGTCGGCTATGTCGTCGGCAGCGTTGTCGGTTATGTCGGTCGGCAGCCTGTGTCGGCGATATACAGTCGGCTAGGTCAACTAATCCACGCCGACGACAATTAAGCCCCATCGCAGCCTTTTAGCCATATTTTGGTTTCGCCGAGATTTACCCTCATTGACCGCGTAAAACAACGGATTAAGCGGAAGCGAGCGACGTCGGCGGAGACGAGAGCGAGAGACTTGAGAAGCAGAGAAGAAGAGAGAGAGAGGAGAAGGAGAAGGATGATGCGAGGCAAGAAAGAGCGAGAGAGTAGAGAGCAGAGAGACACGAGAGAGACGAGTAGAAGGAAGAGAGAAGAGCCAATGAGGGGGAGGGACGACGACGATAAGGACGAGACTGAGAGCCGAGAGAGAGAGAGGGAGAGAAGAGGAGATGAGAGAGAAGAGAGAGAGCAATGAGAAGAGAGAGAGAGAGCCCGGTCCGAGACAAGAGAAGAGAGAGAGCACAGGACAAGAGAAGAGAGAAGAGAGCGCCGCGCGAGAGGGAGAGAGATAGAGAAGAGAGAGAATGACGAAGAGAGGAGATCAGAGAAGAGAGAGAAGAGTAAGGGAGGGCAGAAAAGATGAGAGAGCGACAGAGAGAAGAGAGAGCAGAGAGAGAGAGAGGAGAAGAGAGGAGAGAGAGAGAGAGATGAGAGAAGAGTGAGAGAGAGTGAGAGAGAGAGCGAAATGATGAGAGAGAGGAGCAGAGAGAGAGAGAGAGAGAGAGAAGTGAGAGAGAGAGAGCGAAGAGAGAGAGAGAGAGAGAGGAGAGAGAGAGAGAGAGGAGAACGCGAAAGAGAAGAGAGTGAGAGGACGGGCGAAAAGAGAGAGAGAGAGGAGAGAGAGAGAGAGAGAGAGAAAGACAGAGCGAAAGAAGACGAAGCGCGCGGAAAAGAGAGGAGATATATATAGAGAGAGACGTCTGAGGGAGAAAGACATGATAAAGAGCAGTGTAAACCATCAGTCACGTGAAGCCATCATCAGAAGCAGCGGCAGCGCAGCTCACATACACTACTGAGGCTTGATGGTCCGGTATGACCGTACGTGAACGACTCTCCTGCTCGTCAGCCAAGCATCAGCATACATCCCATCACCATCAGCATCACCATACAGCAATCATCCACCGCCCATCAGCATCATCACCATCAAGCATCGGCGTGACGTACCGTTGACACGCTCTCACTGCGTCAGCAGCAGCAGCAGCAGCATCAATCTCATTCTCGTCACATCTTTCATCATCACCATCAGCATCAACATCAGCCTCATCACCGTCACCATTCAGCACTATCAACCATCGGCATCGGGTGACCGCTACGTTGACACGCTCGCACTGCGTCCAGCAGCAGCAGCGCATATCATCATCATCATCATCCATTCATCAATCGATCATCATCTCATTCTACCATCATCATCATCATCAGTTCAAGCGCAGCAGCAGCAGCAGCAGCAGCAGCAGCAGCAGCAGCAGCAGTGCTGACCGTACGGTTTCACGCTCTCACTGCGTCAAGCAAGCAGCAGCAAGCAGACTCATCATCTTCATCATCAATTCAGCGACAGCAGCACGAGCAGCAGCAGCCGCAGCGTGTGGACCGTTACGTATCCAACGGTCTCACTGCAGTCAGCAGCGAGCAGCAGCAGCAATTCGATCATCATCATATCATCAATTCCAGCGCAGCAGCAGCAGCGAGCAGCAGCAGCCAGCAGCTGTGACCGTACGTTACACGCCTCACTGCGTCAGCAGCAGCAGCCAGCAGCAGACAGCAGCAGAGTAGACTTTCGAATGTGAGCTGTACAGATTGTGTTCGCGTGACATGCACCATCACTCCACCTTTCAAACAAAGTCTAGCCACAGGCAATCTCCGGCTGTGTGTAGTGTGTGTGTGTGTGGAGTGATGTGTGTGTGTGTGATGTAGTAGTGGCGCCTCGCGCGCGTGTGTTGTGTGTGTGTGTGTGTGGTGTGGAGCGTGCGTGTGTGTGTGTGTGTGTGTGTGTGCGTGCCTGTGTGAGAATGCCTGCGACTGTGCTGCCATGAACGTGCGGCTGTGTGGTGATGGGTGTGTCTCGTGCGTGCGACGACCCGGCTGCGTCGTGTGCCAGTGTGATCGCGCGCGCATGTAGTGTGCGTGCGTGTGTCACCAAAGGGCTGATGGTGTGTGCGGTGTGTAGTGCGCGGCGTTGTCGGTGCGTGCGAGCATGCGTTGCGCCCGCCAAACGTGCGTGCGTGCGGTCGCGG